>NW_026972574.1:0-215332 GCF_036711695.1 Zophobas morio
TGGCTCAGAACCATCAAAAATCGTTGAAATATAGTTCAAATTCAATAAAAATCGACCAAAATACAGTTTCTAGCTAAAATTTGATGGTTTCCTTGCACTTTCCGAGCCCGTAGGTTATCTGAGTGGCTTAAAAGTACAAGAAAACACTTCAAAAGTGACGTTTCTGATGAATTTTAACAGTTTTCTTGTATCTACGAACGCCAGAATGCATAAAATTGACCTAAACGTCTCCTTTTCCTATTCTGAGTCGATTCTGCATGCTTTAAGTGTGTTTGGTGGCTCAGAACCATCAAAAATCGTTGAAATATAGTTCAAATTCAATAAAAATCGACAAAAATACAGTTTCTAGCTAAAATTTGATGGTTTCGTTGCACTTTCCGAGCCGTAGAGTATCTGAATGGCTTAAAAGTACAAGAAAACACTTCAAAAGTGACGTTTCTGAAGAATTTTAACAGTTTTCTTGTATCTACGAACGCCAGAATGCATAAAATTGACCTAAACGTCTCCTTTTCCTATTCTGAGTCGATTCTGCATGCTCTAAGTGTGTTTGGTGGCTCAGAACCATCAAAAATCGTTGAAATATAGTTCAAATTCAATAAAAATCGACAAAAATACAGTTTCTAGCTAAAATTTGATGGTTTCGTTGCACTTTCCGAGCCGGTAGGGTATCTGAGTGGCTTAAAATTACAAGAAAACACTTCAAAAGTGACGTTTCTGAAGAATTTTAACAGTTTTCTTGTATCTACGAACGCCAGAATGCATAAAATTGACCTAAACATCTCCTTTTCCTATTCTGAGTCGATTCTGCATGCTTTAAGTGTGTTTGGTGGTTCAGAACCATCAAAAATCGTTGAAATATAGTTCAAATTCAATAAAAATCGACAAAAATACAGTTTCTAGCTAAAATTTGATGGTTTCGTTGCACTTTCCGAGCCCGTGGGTATCTGAGTAGCTTAAAAGTACAAGAAAACACTTCAAAAGTGACGTTTCTGAAGAATTTTAACAGTTTTCTTGTATCTACGAACGCCAGAATGCATAAAATTGACCTAAACGTCTCCTTTTCCTATTCTGAGTCGATTCTGCATGCTTTAAGTGTGTTTGGTGGCTCAGAACCATCAAAAATCGTCACTTTTGAAGTGTTTTCTTGTACTTTTAAGCCACTCAGATACCCTACGGGCTCGGAAAGTGCAACGAAACCATCAAATTTTAGCTAGAAACTGTATTTTTGTCGATTTTTATTGAATTTGAACTATATTTCAACGATTTTTGATGGTTCTGAGCCACCAAACACACTTAAAGCATGCAGAATCGACTCAGAATAGGAAAACAAGACGTTTAGGTCAATTTTATGCATTCTGGCGTTCGTAGATACAAGAAAACTGTTAAAATTCTTCAGAAACGTCACTTTTGAAGTGTTTTCTTGTACTTTTAAGCCACTCAGATACCCTACGGGCTCGGAAAGTGCAACGAAACCATCAAATTTTAGCTAGAAACTGTATTTTTGTCGATTTTTATTGAATTTGAACTATATTTCAACGATTTTTGATGGTTCTGAGCCACCAAACACACTTAAAGCATGCAGAATCGACTCAGAATAGGAAAAGGAGACGTTTAGGTCAATTTTGTGCATTCTGGCGTTCGTAGATACAAGAAAACTGTTAAAATTCTTCAGAAACGTCACTTTTGAAGTGTTTTCTTGTACTTTTTTTTAAGCCACTCAGATACCCAACGGGATCGGAAAGTGCAACGAAACCATCAAATTTTAGCTGGAAACTGTTTTATTTCGATTTTTATTGAATTTGAACTATATTTCAACGATTTTTGATGGTTCTGAGCCACCAAACACACTTAAAGCATGCAGAATCGACTCAGAATAGGAAAAGGAGACGTTTAGGTCAATTTTATGCATTCTGGCGTTCGTAGATACAAGAAAACTGTTAAAATTCTTCAGAAACGTCACTTTTCAAGTGTTTTCTTGTACTTTTAAGCCACTCAGATACCCTACGGGCTCGGAAAGTGCAACGAAACCATCAAATTTTAGCTAGAAACTGTATTTTTGTCGATTTTTATTGAATTTGAACTATATTTCAACGATTTTTGATGGTTCTGAGCCACCAAACACACTTAAAGCATGCAGAATCGACTTAGAATTGGAAAAGGAGACGTTTAGGTCAAATTTATGCATTCTGGCGTTCGTAGATACAAGAAAACTGTTAAAATTCTTCAGAAACGTCACTTTTGAAGTGTTTTCTTGTACTTTTAAGCCACTCAGATACCCTACGGGCTCGGAAAGTGCAACGAAACCATCAAATTTTAGCTAGAAACTGTATTTTTGTCGATTTTTATTGAATTTGAACGATATTTCAACGACTTTTGATGGTTCTGAGCCACCAAACACACTTAAAGCATGCAGAATCGACTCAGAATAGGAAAAGGAGACGTTTAGGTCAATTTTGTGCATTCTGGCGTTCGTAGATACAAGAAAACTGATAAAATTCTTCAGAAACGTCACTTTTGAAGTGTTTTCTTGTACTTTTAAGCCACTCAGATACCCTACGGGCTCGGAAAGTGCAACGAAACCATCAAATTTTAGCTAGAAACTGTATTTTTGTCGATTTTTATTGAATTTGAACTATATTTCAACGATTTTTGATGGTTCTGAGCCACCAAACACACTTAAAGCATGCAGAATCGACTCAGAATAGGAAAAGGAGACGTTTAGGTCAATTTTATGCATTCTGGCGTTCTTAGATACAAGAAAACTGTTAAAATTCTTCAGAAACGTCACTTTTCAAGTGTTTTCTTGTACTTTTAAGCCACTCAGATACCCTACGGGCTCGGAAAGTGCAACGAAACCATCAAATTTTAGCTAGAAACTGTATTTTTGTCGATTTTTATTGAATTTGAACTATATTTCAACGATTTTTGATGGTTCTGAGCCACCAAACACACTTAAAGCATGCAGAATCGACTCAGAATAGGAAAAGGAGACGTTTAGGTCAATTTTATGCATTCTGGCGTTCGTAGATACAAGAAAACTGTTAAAATTCTTCAGAAACGTCACTTTTGAAGTGTTTTCTTGTACTTTTAAGCCACTCAGATACCCTACGGGCTCGGAAAGTGCAACGAAACCATCAAATTTTAGCTAGAAACTGTATTTTTGTCGATTTTTATCGAATTTGAACTATATTTCAACGACTTTTGATGGTTCTGAGACACCAAACACACTTAAAGCATGCAGAATCGACTCAGAATAGGAAAAGGAGACGTTTAGGTCGATTTTATGCATTCTGGCGTTCGTAGATACAAGAAAACTGTTAAAGTTCTTCAGAAACGTCACTTTTGAAGTGTTTTCTTGTACTTTTAAGCCACTCAGATACCCAACGGGCTCGGAAAGTGCAACGAAACCATCAAATTTTAGCTAGAAACTGTATTTTTGTCGATTTTTATTGAATTTGAACTATATTTCAACGATTTTTGATGGTTCTGAGCCACCAAACACACCTAAAGCATGCAGAATCGACTCAGAATAGGAAAAGGAGATGTTTAGGTCAATTTTATGCATTCTGGCGTCCGTAGATACAAGAAAACTGTTAAAATTCTTCAGAAACGTCACTTTTGAAGTGTTTTCTTGTACTTTTAAGCCACTCAGATACCCTACGGGCTCGGAAAGTGCAACGAAACCATCAAATTTTAGCTAGAAACTGTATTTTTGTCGATTTTTATTGAATTTGAACTATATTTCAACGACTTTTGATGGTTCTGAGCCACCAAACACACTTAAAGCATGCAGAATCGACTCAGAATAGGAAAAGGAGACGTTTAGGTCGATTTTATGCATTCTGGCGTTCGTAGATACAAGAAAACTGTTAAAGTTCTTCAGAAACGTCACTTTTGAAGTGTTTTCTTGTACTTTTAAGCCACTCAGATACCCTACGGGCTCGGAAAGTGCAACGAAACCATCAAATTTTAGCTAGAAACTGTATTTTTGTCGATTTTTATTGAATTTGAACTATATTTCAACGATTTTTGATGGTTCTGAGCCACCAAACACACCAAAAGCATGCAGAATCGACTCAGAATAGGAAAAGGAGACGTTTAGGTCAATTTTATGCATTCTGGCGTTCGTAGATACAAGAAAACTGTTAAAATTCTTCAGAAACGTCACTTTTGAAGTGTTTTCTTGTACTTTTAAGCCACTCAGATACCCTACGGGCTCGGAAAGTGCAACGAACCCATCAAATTTTAGCTAGAAACTGTATTTTTGTCGATTTTTATTGAATTTGAACTATATTTCAACGACTTTTGATGGTTCTGAGCCACCAAACACACTTAAAGCATGCAGAATCGACTCAGAATAGGAAAAGGAGACGTTTAGGTCGATTTTATGCATTCTGGCGTTCGTAGATACAAGAAAACTGTTAAAGTTCTTCAGAAACGTCACTTTTGAAGTGTTTTCTTGTACTTTTAAGCCACTCAGATACCCTACGGGCTCGGAAAGTGCAACGAAACCATCAAATTTTAGCTAGAAACTGTATTTTTGTCGATTTTTATTGAATTTGAACTATATTTCAACGATTTTTGATGGTTCTGAGCCACCAAACACACTTAAAGCATGCAGAATCGTCTCAGAATAGGAAAAGGAGACGTTTAGATCAATTTTATGCATTCTGGCGTTCGTAGATACAAGAAAACTGTTAAAATTCTTGAGAAACGTCACTTTTGAAGTGTTTTCTTGTACTTTTAAGCCACTCAGATACCTTACGGGCTCGGAAAGTGCAACGAAACCATCAAATTTTAGCTAGAAACTGTATTTTTGTCGATTTTTATTTATTTGAACTATATTTCAACGATTTTTGATGGTTCTGAGCCACCAAACACACTTAAAGCATGCAGAATCGACTCAGAATAGGAAAAGGAGACGTTTAGGTCAATTTTATGCATTCTGGCGTTCGTAGATACAAGAAAACTGTTAAAATTCTTCAGAAACGTCACTTTTGAAGTGTTTTCTTGTACTTTTAAGCCACTCAGATACCCTACGGGCTCGGAAAGTGCAACGAAACCATCAAATTTTAGCTAGAAACTGTATTTTTGTCGATTTTTATTGAATTTGAACTATATTTCAACGATTTTTGATGGTTCTGAGCCACCAAACACACTTAAAGTATGCAGAATTGACTCAGAATAGGAAAAGGAGACGTTTAGGTCAATTTTATGCATTCTGGTGTTCGTAGATGCAAGAAAACTGTTAAAATTCTTCAGAAACGTCACTTTTGAAGTGTTTTCTTGTACTTTTAAGCCACTCAGATACCCGACGGGCTCGGAAAATGCAACGAAACCATCAAATTTTAGCTAGAAACTGTATTTTTGTCGATTTTTATTGAATTTGAACTATATTTCAACGATTTTTGATGGTTCTGAGCCACCAAACACACTTAAAGCATGCAGAATCGACTCAGAATAGGAAAAGGAGACGTTTAGGTCAATTTTATGCATTCTGGCGGTCGTAGATACAAGAAAACTGTTAAAATTCTTCAGAAACGTCACTTTTGAAGTGTTTTCTTGTACTTTTAAGCCACTCAGATACCCTACGGGCTCGGAAAGTGCAACGAAACCATCAAATTTTAGCTAGAAACTGTATTTTTGTCGATTTTTATTGAATTTGAACTATATTTCAACGATTTTTGATGGTTCTGAGCCACCAAACACACTTAAAGCATGCAGAATCGACTCAGAATAGGAAAAGGAGACGTTTAGTAAATTTTATGCATTCTGGCGTTCGTAGATACAAGAAAACTGTTAAAATTCTTCAGAAACGTCACTTTTGAAGTGTTTTCTTGTACTTTTAAGCCACTCAGATACCCTACGGGCTCGGAAAGTGCAACGAAACCATCAAATTTTAGCTAGAAACTGTATTTTTGTCGATTTTTATTGAATTTGAACTATATTTCAACGATTTTTGATGGTTCTGAGCCACCAAACACAGTTAAAGCATGCAGAATCGACTCAGAATAGGAAAAGGAGACGTTTAGGTCAATTTTGTGCATTCTGGCGTTCGTAGAGACAAGAAAACTGTTAAAATTCTTCAGAAACGTCACTTTTGAAGTGTTTTCTTGTACTTTTAAGCCACTCAGATACCCAACGGGCTCGGAAAGTGCAACGAAACCATCAAATTTTAGCTGGAAACTGTTTTATTTCGATTTTTATTGAATTTGAACTATATTTCAACGATTTTTGATGGTTCTGAGCCACCAAACACAATTAAAGCATGCAGAATCGACTCAGAATAGGAAAAGGAGACGTTTAGGTCAATTTTATGCATTCTGGCGTTCGTAGATACAAGAAAACTGTTAAAATTCTTCAGAAACGTCACTTTTCAAGTGTTTTCTTGTACTTTTAAGCCACTCAGATACCCTTCGGGCTCGGAAAGTGCAACGAAACCATCAAATTTTAGCTAGAAACTGTATTTTTGTCGATTTTTATTGAATTTGAACTATATTTCAACGATTTTTGATGGTTCTGAGCCACCAAACACACTTAAAGCATGCAGAATCGACTCAGAATAGGAAAAGGAGACGTTTAGGTCAAATTTATGCATTCTGGCGTTCGTAGATACAAGAAAACTGTTAAAATTCTTCAGAAACATCACTTTTGAAGTGTTTTCTTGTACTTTTAAGCCACTCAGATACCCTACGGGCTCGGAAAGTGCAACGAAACCATCAAATTTTAGCTAGAAACTGTATTTTTGTCGATTTTTATTGAATTTGAACCATATTTCAACGACTTTTGATGGTTCTGAGCCACCAAACACACTTAAAGCATGCAGAATCGACTCAGGATAGGAAAAGGAGACGTTTAGGTCAATTTTGTGCATTCTGGCGTTCGTAGATACAAGAAAACTGTTAAAATTCTTCAGAAACGTCACTTTTGAAGTGTTTTCTTGTACTTTTAAGCCACTCAGATACCCTACGGGCTCGGAAAGTGCAACGAAACCATCAAATTTTAGCTAGAAACTGTATTTTTGTCGATTTTTATTGAATTTGAACTATATTTCAACGATTTTTGATGGTTCTGAGCCACCAAACACACTTAAAGCATGCAGAATCGACTCAGAATAGGAAAAGGAGACGTTTAGGTCAATTATATGCATTCTGGCGTTCTTAGATACAAGAAAACTGTTAAAATTCTTCAGAAACGTCACTTTTGAAGTGTTTTCTTGTACTTTTAAGCCACTCAGATACCCTACGGGCTCGGAAAGTGCAACGAAACCATCAAATTTTAGCTAGAAACTGTATTTTTGTCAATTTTTATTGAATTTGAACTATATTTCAACGATTTTTGTTGGTTCTGAGCCACCAAACACACTTAAAGCATGCAGAATCGACTCAGAATAGGAAAAGGAGACGTTTAGGTCAATTTTATGCATTCTGGCGTTCGTAGATACAAGAAAACTGTTAAAATTCTTCAGAAACGTCACTTTTGAAGTGTTTTCTTGGACTTTTAAGCCACTCAGATACCCTACGGGCTCGGAAAGTGCAACGAAACCATCAAATTTTGGCTAGAAACTGTATTTTTGTCGATTTTTATTGAATTTGAACTATATTTCAACGATTTTTGATGGTTCTGAGCCACCAAACACACTTAAAGCATGCAGAATCGACTCAGAATAGGAAAAGGAGACGTTTAGGTCAATTTTGTGCATTCTGGCGTTCGTAGAGACAAGAAAACTGTTAAAATTCTTCAGAAACGTCACTTTTGAAGTGTTTTCTTGTACTTTTAAGCCACTCAGATACCCAACGGGCTCGGAAAGTGCAACGAAACCATCAAATTTTAGCTGGAAACTGTTTTATTTCGATTTTTATTGAATTTGAACTATATTTCAACGATTTTTGATGGTTCTGAGCCACCAAACACACTTAAAGCATGCAGAATCGACTCAGAATAGGAAAAGGAGACGTTTAGGTCAATTTTATGCATTCTGGCGTTCGTAGATACAAGAAAACTGTTAAAATTCTTCAGAAACGTCACTTTTCAAGTGTTTTCTTGTACTTTTAAGCCACTCAGATACCCAACGGGCTCGGAAAGTGCAACGAAACCATCAAATTTTAGCTAGAAACTGTATTTTTGTCGATTTTTATTGAATTTGAACTATATTTCAACGATTTTTGATGGTTCTGAGCCACCAAACACACTTAAAGCATGCAGAATCGACTCAGAATAGGAAAAGGAGACGTTTAGGTCAAATTTATGCATTCTGGCGTTCGTAGATACAAGAAAACTGTTAAAATTCTTCAAAAACGTCACTTTTGAAGTGTTTTCTTGTACTTTTAAGCCACTCTGATACCCTACGGGCTCGGAAAGTGCAACGAAACCATCAAATTTTAGCTAGAAACTGTATTTTTGTCGATTTTTATTGAATTTGAACGATATTTCAACGACTTTTGATGGTTCTGAGCCACCAAACACACTTAAAGCATGCAGAATCGACTCAGGATAGGAAAAGGAGACGTTTAGGTCAATTTTGTGCATTCTGGCGTTCGTAGATACAAGAAAACTGTTAAAATTCTTCAGAAACGTCACTTTTGAAGTGTTTTCTTGTACTTTTAAGCCACTCAGATACCCTACGGGCTCGGAAAGTGCAACGAAACCATCAAATTTTAGCTAGAAACTGTATTTTTGTCGATTTTTATTGAATTTGAACTATATTTCAACGATTTTTGATGGTTCTGAGCCACCAAACACACTTAAAGCATGCAGAATCGACTCAGAATAGGAAAAGGAGACGTTTAGGTCAATTATATGCATTCTGGCGTTCTTAGATACAAGAAAACTGTTAAAATTCTTCAGAAACGTCACTTTTGAAGTGTTTTCTTGTACTTTTAAGCCACTCAGATACCCAACGGGCTCGGAAAGTGCAACGAAACCATCAAATTTTAGCTAGAAACTGTATTTTTGTCGATTTTTATTGAATTTGAACTATATTTCAACGATTTTTGATGGTTCTGAGCCACCAAACACACTTAAAGCATGCAGAATCGACTCAGAATAGGAAAAGGAGACGTTTAGGTCAATTTTATGCATTCTGGCGTTCGTAGATACAAGAAAACTGTTAAAATTCTTCAGAAACGTCACTTTTGAAGTGTTTTCTTGTACTTTTAAGCCACTCAGATACCCTACGGGCTCGGAAAATGCAACGAAACCATCAAATTTTAGCTAGAAACTGTATTTTTGTCGATTTTTATTGAATTTGAACTATATTTCAACGATTTTTGATGGTTCTGAGCCACCAAACACACTTAAAGCATGCAGAATCGACTCAGAATAGGAAAAGGAGACGTTTAGGTCAATTTTATGCATTCTGGCGTTCGTAGATACAAGAAAACTGTTAAAATTCTTCAGAAACGTCACTTTTGAAGTGTTTTCTTGTACTTTTAAGCCACTCAGATAACCAACGGGCTCGGAAAGTGCAACGAAACCATCAAATCTTAGCTAGAAACTGTATTTTTGTCGATTTTTATTGAATTTGAACTATATTTCAACGACTTTTGATGGTTCTGAGCCACCAAACACACTTAACCTTTCGACTCCGGAGTTAAAAAAGTTACATGGTTGACGAGGTGGGACACAATTGTGTCCCACCTATAAAGTCGCGAACATCTAATTTATTATACACTATATAGTAAATTTAGACACAGAGAGAACTTTTTTTTAATGTTACGAAACAAAATATTTCTTTTAAATTAATTTTTATTTTTTATTTTTATTTTTAATACATATTATAGTTTTTTTTAATGCAGTCAGTATTACACAGATGTTATTGACATATATTGCAAATATTTCATGTCCTTTTGTCTTTTTTTCTCGTAGGTACATAGTGAACATCGCCATGAGGTTTAAAATGTTGGCCTTGTCCCTTTATTTGAAAGATTTTGATTCGCTTCTGTAAGCACCAAAAATATAAATGAATCCACAATACGTTTTGGCAGTTGTTCTTTAGACGATAATCTGTTTACTGCATATGGTTTTTTGCAGCTCAAGTCCAAATTCTAATAGATAGTCCCTTCTATATCTGACAGAAAGTTTTAATTTGAGTTTATTTGTAGTCCGTATCGTGTACCGTCTAGAGCGGCATTCTAAAGCTGTAGCTTGAACTTCTTCTTTGGTTACATCTAGCTTTTTCCTTTTAAACATACTAAGAAGTAAGGTACACACACTGCTAACACCAAATCTAAAAAAATTGTGGTCTGCACAATAGTAGCACGGACCACGTCACCGAAAAGCTGATCCCAGAGTAACATATTTGGTTGACGAAGTGGGACACAATTGTGTCCCAGTTAATATTTTTATTTTATTTTATTTGTGTAGAATACAATAAAATGTTGTAATTCATACAGGAGATGAAAAATGTTATTCGCTACAATTAGCGAAAATCCCAAAGTAAAAAAAAAATTGTTAACAAAAATATTGCTTAAAAACTGCTTCTGGGACACAAATGTGTCCCACTTCGGAGTCGAAAGGTTAAAGCATGCAGAATCGACTCAGAATAGGAAAAGGAGACGTTTAGGTCGATTTTATGCATTCTGGCGTTCGTAGATACAAGAAAACTGTTAAAGTTCTTCAGAAAAGTCACTTTTGAAGTGTTTTCTTGTACTTTTAAGCCACTCAGATACCCTACGGGCTCGGAAAGTGCAACGAAACCATCAAATTTTAGCTAGAAACTGTATTTTTGTCGATTTTTATTGAATTTGAACTATATTTCAACGATTTTTGATGGTTCTGAGCCACCAAACACACTTAAAGCATGCAGAATCGTCTCAGAATAGGAAAAGGAGACGTTTAGGTCAATTTTATGCATTCTGGCGTTCGTAGATACAAGAAAACTGTTAAAATTCTTGAGAAACGTCACTTTTGAAGTGTTTTCTTGTACTTTTAAGCCACTCAGATACGCTACGGGCTCGGAAAGTGCAACGAAACCATCAAATTTTAGCTAGAAACTGTATTTTTGTCGATTTTTATTGAATTTGAACTATATTTCAACGATTTTTGATGGTTCTGAGCCACCAAACACACTTAAAGCATGCAGAATCGACTCAGAATAGGAAAAGGAGACGTTTAGGTCAATTTTATGCATTCTGGCGTTCGTAGATACAAGAAAACTGTTAAAATTCTTCAGAAACGTCACTTTTGAAGTGTTTTCTTGTACTTTTAAGCCACTCAGATACCCTACGGGCTCGGAAAGTGCAACGAAACCATCAAATTTTAGCTAGAAACTGTATTTTTGTCGATTTTTATTGAATTTGAACTATATTTCAACGATTTTTGATGGTTCTGAGCCACCAAACACACTTAAAGTATGCAGAATCGACTCAGAATAGGAAAAGGAGACGTTTAGGTCAATTTTATGCATTCTGGCGTTCGTAGATACAAGAAAACTGTTAAAATTCTTCAGAAACGTCACTTTTCAAGTGTTTTCTTGTACTTTTAAGCCACTCAGATACCCTACGGGCTCGGAAAGTGCAACGAAACCATCAAATTTTAGCTAGAAACTGTATTTTTGTCGATTTTTATTGAATTTGAACTATATTTCAACGATTTTTGATGGTTCTGAGCCACCAAACACACTTAAAGCATGCAGAATCGACTCAGAATAGGAAAAGGAGACGTTTAGGTCAAATTTATGCATTCTGGCGTTCGTAGATACAAGAAAACTGTTAAAATTCTTCAGAAACGTCACTTTTGAAGTGTTTTCTTGTACTTTTAAGCCACTCAGATACCCTACGGGCTCGGAAAGTGCAACTAAACCATCAAATTTTAGCTAGAAACTGTATTTTTGTCGATTTTTATTGAATTTGAACGATATTTCAACGACTTTTGATGGTTCTGAGCCACCAAACACACTTAAAGCATGCAGAATCGACTCAGAATAAGAAAAGGAGACGTTTAGGTCAATTTTGTGCATTCTGGCGTTCGTAGATACAAGAAAACTGTTAAAATTCTTCAGAAACGTCACTTTTGAAGTGTTTTCTTGTACTTTTAAGCCACTCAGATACCCTACGGGCTCGGAAAGTGCAACGAAACCATCAAATTTTAGCTAGAAACTGTATTTTTGTCGATTTTTATTGAATTTGAACTATATTTCAACGATTTTTGATGGTTCTGAGCCACCAAACACACTTAAAGCATGCAGAATCGACTCAGAATAGGAAAAGGAGACGTTTAGGTCAATTTTATGCATTCTGGCGTTCTTAGATACAAGAAAACTGTTAAAATTCTTCAGAAACGTCACTTTTGAAGTGTTTTCTTGTAATTTTAAGCCTCTCAGATACCCTACGGGCTCGGAAAGTGCAACGAAACCATAAAATTTTAGCTAGAAACTGTATTTTTGTCGATTTTTATTGAATTTGAACTATATTTCAACGATTTTTGATGGTTCTGAGCCACCAAACACACTTAAAGCATGCAGAATCGACTCAGAATAGGAAAAGGAGACGTTTAGGTCAATTTTATGCATTCTGGCGTTCGTAGATACAAGAAAACTGTTAAAATTCTTCAGAAACGTCACTTTTGAAGTGTTTTCTAGTACTTTTAAGCCACTCAGATACCCAACGGGCTCGGAAAGTGCAACGAAACCATCAAATTTTAGCTAGAAACTGTATTTTTGTCGATTTTTATTGAATTTGAACTATATTTCAACGACTTTTGATGGTTCTGAGCCACCAAACACACTTAAAGCATGCAGAATCGACTCAGAATAGGAAAAGGAGACGTTTAGGTCGATTTTATGCATTCTGGCGTTCGTAGATACAAGAAAACTGTTAAAGTTCTTCAGAAACGTCACTTTTGAAGTGTTTTCTTGTACTTTTAAGCCACTCAGATTCCCAACGGGCTCGGAAAGTGCAACGAAACCATCAAATTTTAGCTAGAAACTGTATTTTTGTCGATTTTTATTGAATTTGAACTATATTTCAACGATTTTTGATGGTTCTGAGCCACCAAACACACTTAAAGCATGCAGAATCGACTCAGAATAGGAAAAGGAGATGTTTAGGTCAATTTTATGCATTCTGGCGTTCGTAGATACAAGAAAACTGTTAAAATTCTTCAGAAACGTCACTTTTGAAGTGTTTTCTTGTACTTTTAAGCCACTCAGATACCCTACGGGCTCGGAAAGTGCAACGAAACCATCAAATTTTAGCTAGAAACTGTATTTTTGTCGATTTTTATTGAATTTGAACTATATTTCAACGATTTTTGATGGTTCTGAGCCACCAAACACACTTAAAGCATGCAGAATCGACTCAGAATAGGAAAAGGAGACGTTTAGGTCAATTTTATGCATTCTGGCGTTCGTAGATACAAGAAAACTGTTAAAATTCTTCAGAAACGTCACTTTTGAAGTGTTTTCTTGTACTTTTAAGCCAACCAGATACCCTACGGGCTCGGAAAGTGCAACGAAACCATCAAATTTTAGCTAGAAACTGTATTTTTGTCGATTTTTATTGAATTTGAACTATATTTCAACGACTTTTGATGGTTCTGAGCCACCAAACACACTTAAAGCATGCAGAATCGACTCAGAATAGGAAAAGGAGACGTTTAGGTCGATTTTATGCATTCTGGCGTTCGTAGATACAAGAAAACTGTTAAAGTTCTTCAGAAACGTCACTTTTGAAGTGTTTTCTTGTCCTTTTAAGCCACTCAGATACCCTACGGTCTCGGAAAGTGCAAAAAACCCATTAAATTTTAGCTAGAAACTGTATTTTTGTCGATTTTTATTGAATTTGAACTATATTTCAACGATTTTTGATTGTTCTGAGCCACCAAACACACTTAAAGCATGCAGAATCGACTCAGAATAGGAAAAGGAGACGTTTAGGTCAATTTTATGCATTCTGGCGTTCGTAGATACAAGAAAACTGTTAAAATTCTTCAGAAACGTCACTTTTGAAGTGTTTTCTTGTACTTTTAAGCCACTCAGATACCCTATGGGCTCGGAAAGTGCAACGAAACCATCAAATTTTAGCTAGAAACTGTATTTTTTCGATTTTTATTGAATTTGAACTATATTTCAACGATTTTTGATGGTTCTGAGCCACCAAACACACTTAAAGCATGCAGAATCGACTCAGAATAGGAAAAGGAGACGTTTAGGTCAATTTTATGCATTCTGGCGTTCGTAGATACAAGAAAACTGTTAAAATTCTTCAGAAACGTCACTTTTCAAGTGTTTTCTTGTACTTTTAAGCCACTCAGATACCCTACGGGCTCGGAAAGTGCAACGAAACCATAAAATTTTAGCTAGAAACTGTATTTTTGTCGATTTTTATTGAATTTGAACTATATTTCAACGATTTTTGATGGTTCTGAGCCACCAAACACACTTAAAGCATGCAGAATCGACTCAGAATAGGAAAAGGAGACGTTTAGGTCAAATTTATGCATTCTGGCGTTCGTAGATACAAGAAAACTGTTAAAATTCTTCAGAAACGTCACTTTTGAAGTGTTTTCTTGTACTTTTAAGCCACTCAGATACCCTACGGGCTCGGAAAGTGCAACGAAACCATCAAATTTTAGCTAGAAACTGTATTTTTGTCGATTTTTATTGAATTTGAACGATATTTCAACGACTTTTGATGGTTCTGAGCCACCAAACACACTTAAAGCATGCAGAGTCGACTCAGAATAGGAAAAGGAGACGTTTAGGTCAATTTTATGCATTCTGGCGTTCGTAGATACAAGAAAACTGTTAAAATTCTTCAGAAACGTCACTTTTCAAGTGTTTTCTTGTACTTTTAAGCCACTCAGATACCCAACGGGCTCGGAAAGTGCAACGAAACCATCAAATTTTAGCTAGAAACTGTATTTTTGTCGATTTTTATTGAATTTGAACTATATTTCAACGATTTTTGATGGTTCTGAGCCACCAAACACACTTAAAGCATGCAGAATCGACTCAGAATAGGAAAAGGAGACGTTTAGGTCAATTTTATGCATTCTGGCGTTCGTAGATACAAGAAAACTGTTAAAATTTTTCAGAAACATCACTTTTGAAGTGTTTTCTTGTACTTTTAAGCCACTCAGATACCCTACGGGCTCGGAAAGTGCAACGAAACCATCAAATTTTAGCTAGAAACTGTATTTTTGTCGATTTTTATTGAATTTGAACTATATTTCAAAGATTTTTGATGGTTCTGAGCCACCAAACACACTTATAGCATGCAGAATCGACTCAGAATAGGAAAAGGAGAGGTTTAGGGCAATTTTATGCATTCTGGCGTTCGTAGATACAAGAAAACTGTTGAAATTCTTCAGAAACGTCACTTTTGAAGTGTTTTCTTGTACTTTTAAATCACTCAGATACCCTACGGGCTCGGAAAGTGCAACGAAACCATCAAATTTTAGCTGGAAACTGTATTTTTGTCGATTTTTATTGAATTTGAACTATATTTCAACGATTTTTGATGGTTCTGAGCCACCAAACACACTTAAAGCATGCAGAATCGACTCAGAATAGGAAAAGGAGACGTTTAGGTCAATTTTATGCATTCTGGCGTTCGTAGATACAAGAAAACTGTTAAAATTCTTCAGAAACGTCACTTTTGAAATGTTTTCTTGTACTTTTAAGTCACTCAGATACCCAACGGGCTCGGAAAGTGCAACGAAACCATCAAATTTTAGCTAGAAACTGTATTTTTGTCGATTTTTATTGAATTTGAACTATATTTCAACGATTTTTGATGGTTCTGAGCCACCAAACACACTTAAAGCATGCAGAATCGACTCAGAATAGGAAATGGAGACGTTTAGGTCAATTTTATGCATTCTGGCGTTCGTAGATACAAGAAAACTGTTAAAATTCTTCAGAAACGTCACTTTTGAAGTGTTTTCTTGTCCTTTTAAGCCACTCAGATAACCTACGGGCTCGGAAAGTGCAACGAAACCATCAAATTTTAGCTAGAAACTGTATTTTTGTCGATTTTTATTGAATTTGAACTATATTTCAACGATTTTTGATGGTTCTGAGCCACCAAACACACTTAAAGCATGCAGAATCGACTCAGAATAGGAAAAGGAGACGTTTAGGTCAATTTTATGCATTCTGGCGTTCGTAGATACAAGAAAACTGTTAAAATTCTTCAGAAACGTCACTTTTGAAGTGTTTTCTTGTACTTTTAAGCCACTCAGATACCCTACGGGCTCGGAAAGTGCAACGAAACCATCAAATTTTAGCTAGAAACTGTATTTTTGTCGATTTTTATTGAATTTGAACTATATTTCAACGATTTTTGATGGTTCTGAGCTACCAAACACACTTAAAGCATGCAGAATCGACTCAGAATAGGAAAAGGAGACGTTTAGGTCAATTTTATGCATTCCGGCATTCGTAGGTACAAGAAAACTGTTAAAATTCTTCAGAAACGTCACTTTTGAAGTGTTTTCTTGTACTTTTAAGCCACTCAGATACCCAACGGGCTCGGAAAGTGCAACGAAGCCATCAAATTTTAGCTAGAAACTGTATTTTTGTCGATTTTTATTGAATTTGAACTATATTTCAACGATTTTTGATGGTTCTGAGCCACCAAACACACTTAAAGCATGCAGAATCGACTCAGAATAGGAAAAGGAGACGTTTAGGTCAATTTTATGCATTCTGGCGTTCGTAGATACAAGAAAACTGTTAAAATTTTTCAGAAACGTCACTTTTGAAGTGTTTTCTTGTACTTTTAAGCCACTCAGATACCCTACGGTCTCGGAAAGTGCAACGAAACCATCAAATTTTAGCTAGAAACTGTATTTTTGTCGATTTTTATTGAATTTGAACTATATTTCAAAGATTTTTGATGGTTCTGAGCCACCAAACACACTTATAGCATGCAGAATCGACTCAGAATAGGAAAAGGAGAGGTTTAGGGCAATTTTATGCATTCTGGCGTTCGTAGATACAAGAAAACTGTTGAAATTCTTCAGAAACGTCACTTTTGAAGTGTTTTCTTGTACTTTTAAATCACTCAGATACCCTACGGGCTCGGAAAGTGCAACGAAACCATCAAATTTTAGCTGGAAACTGTATTTTTGTCGATTTTTATTGAATTTGAACTATATTTCAACGATTTTTGATGGTTCTGAGCCACCAAACACACTTAAAGCATGCAGAATCGACTCAGAATAGGAAAAGGAGACGTTTAGGTCAATTTTATGCATTCTGGCGTTCGTAGATACAAGAAAACTGTTAAAATTCTTCAGAAACGTCACTTTTGAAATGTTTTCTTGTACTTTTAAGCCACTCAGATACCCAACGGGCTCGGAAAGTGCAACGAAACCATCAAATTTTAGCTAGAAACTGTATTTTTGTCGATTTTTATTGAATTTGAACTATATTTCAACGATTTTTGATGGTTCTGAGCCACCAAACACACTTAAAGCATGCAGAATCGACTCAGAATTGGAAATGGAGATGTTTAGGTCAATTTTATGCATTCTGGCGTTCGTAGATACAAGAAAACTGTTAAAATTCTTCAGAAACGTCACTTTTGAAGTGTTTTCTTGTACTTTTAAGCCACTCAGATAACCTACGGGCTCGGAAAGTGCAACGAAACCATCAAATTTTAGCTAGAAACTGTATTTTTGTCGATTTTTATTGAATTTGAACTATATTTCAACGATTTTTGATGGTTCTGAGCCATCAAACACACTTAAAGCATGCAGAATCGACTCAGAATAGGAAAAGGAGACGTTTAGGTCAATTTTATGCATTCTGGCGTTCGTAGATACAAGAAAACTGTTAAAATTCTTCAGAAACGTCACTTTTGAAGTTTTTTCTTGTACTTTTAAGCCACTCAGATACCCTACGGGCTCGGAAAGTGCAACGAAACCATCAAATTTTAGCTAGAAACTGTATTTTTGTCGATTTTTATTGAATTTGAACTATATTTCAACGATTTTTGATGGTTCTGAGCTACCAAACACACTTAAAGCATGCAGAATCGACTCAGAATAGGAAAAGGAGACGTTTAGGTCAATTTTATGCATTCTGGCATTCGTAGGTACAAGAAAACTGTTAAAATTCTTCACAAACGTCACTTTTGAAGTGTTTTCTTGTACTTTTAAGCCACTCAGATACCCAACGGGCTCGGAAAGTGCAACGAAGCCATCAAATTTTAGCTAGAAACTGTATTTTTGTCGATTTTTATTGAATTTGAACTATATTTCAACGATTTTTGATGGTTCTGAGCCACCAAACACACTTAAAGCATGCAGAATCGACTCAGAATAGGAAAAGGAGGCGTTTAGGTCAATTTTATGCATTCTGGCGTTCGTAGATACAAGAAAACTGTTAAAATTCTTCAGAAACGTCACTTTTGAAGTGTTTTCTTGTACTTTTAAGCCACTCAGATACCCTACGGTCTCGGAAAGTGCAACGAAACCATCAAATTTTAGCTAGAAACTGTATTTTTGTCGATTTTTATTGAATTTGAACTGTATTTCAACGATTTTTGATGGTTCTGAGCCACCAAACACACTTAAAGCATGCAGAATCGACTCAGAATAGGAAAATGAGACGTTTAGGTCAATTTTATGCATTCTGGCGTTCGTAGATACAAGAAAACTGTTAAAATTCTTCAGAAACGTCACTTTTGAAGTGTTTTCTTGTACTTTTAAGCCACTCAGATACCCAACGGGCTCGGAAAGTGCAACGAAACCATCAAATTTTAGCTAGAAATTGTATTTTTGTCGATTTTTATTGAATTTGAACTATATTTCAACGATTTTTGATGGTTCTGAGCCACCAAACACACTTAAAGCATGCAGAATCGACTCAGAAAGGAAAAGGAGACGTTTAGGTCAATTTTATGCATTCTGGCGTTCGTAGATACAAAAAAACTGTTAAAATTCTTCAGAAACGTAATTTGATGGTATCGTTGCACTTTCCGAGCCCGTAGGGTATCTGAGTGGCTTAAAAGTACAAGAAAACACTTCAAAAGTGACGTTTCTGAAGAATTTTAACAGTTTTCTTGTATCTACGAACGCCAGAATGCATAAAATTGACCTAAACGTCTCCTTTTCCTATTCTGAGTCGATTCTGCATGCTTTAAGAGTAGTTATATAGTGGGGCTGCTGGCTCAGGTCAAATGAGGTCAACCCGAGCTAGGAGCCCCACAACTTTTGATCGGGCGGTCATTGATCTTTTTGGTCGACAACTGACCTGGGCGTTCATTGACTCTTTGTGGCTGCAGGTGGCTGACATGTGCGTTGACCTTGCTTTTGCTCGGTCAAGCTGACGCAGCGATCCCCTTCCTATCTCGAGCAGGCTCGAGTAATACCCCACCATCTCTTTTGCGGTTATATAAACGTCGATTTACTTGTCAGTGATTTATTTAGTATTGTGCCTTCAATTGTTGAACAGATTGTAAATTTAAAATGTCGTCTTTTATTTCTGGTTTGAATAAAGAATCACAATTACAAGCTTTTGTGAGTGCAAAAACTTTAGAAGAAAACAAAAAGTTTTTAATTAAAAGTTTTAGTAAAAATCCTACAAAATACGGGGACAAAATATTTGTGCAACTGGAAGATTGCAGGACAATACTACCCGAGCGCTTTACTGAAAAATTCGACGATTCAGTAATCGACGATCTGAACAGAAAAATTGCCAACGGCTGGAAGTTGCATTTCGTCAACAAAGGACCGATCGGTCAAACAGTCAATATAGAATTCATTGAAGGATGAAAATAATGAAAAATAAAAAATATAATCTAAATATCGTTAAAACTTTGCATCGGAGATTAGATTTACATTTGGAACGTATTCGTTCCATAAAAGAAGCAATTAAGTTGTATGAAATAAGAAAAGGACTTAATAATCTTAAGCTGTAGAATTAATGATTTTAATAAATTATAATTAATCACTTACTGTGTTTTATTTCACCATCCTCGTACAAAATATTATTTTATGGTGAATCGTCATGAATAAAAGACGTGTGTGCTTCGATAATATACCTGTTATTTTCTTAATAAATGATAAAGAAAACCGAATTAATACTTGGTTATATGATGTTAGAAGATTTCAAATGAATGTGGAACGTTTCGAAATATAAATAAAACCGTTAATCGAAAAAATGATGGAGAAGAAGCGAAAATTTAGAGAAACAATCGAAAAGTTAGATTCACAATTGAAAATTATTCAACAAAGAAAATCAGTTAAATAACTTCTTCGAAAATTGGAATAATTCAAATTATATTATTATATTGTAATAAATATTGTTTATTTCGTTTGGTGTGTTATTTTCACCAGTCCCATATAAAATTATTTAATTGCGATTAACCGTCACGAATAAAAGCCGTGTTTCTTCTGACAAAATTCCGTTTAAAATGGTCACTTAGGTTATTCATAACAGACAAAAAAATTATTTGTTTTGGGTCGAAAATAGGCCCAGACTACATAAACTTTTACCCAAACGACAAATAATAAACCGAACCACGCCCGTAATAATTTAAAATAAAATTTCAGCTGTCCGAAGCAAGTTTCTGTTGATTTAAGCTTATTTGCACTCGGAATCTTGTACATTACAAATAATTACGGATCAATCTAACGTAAAAATAATGATGCGAAACACGTCCGTAATTATTAGAATAAAATATCAAATGTCGGAAGGCGAGAGTGTGTTGTTTAAAATTAAAAAATGTCACTTACATCGTCGAAAACAGACAGTAAAATTATCCGTTCTTTCTCGAAAACATGCATACACACACATATCACAAAAACCACCATTTAGTGTCCACAACAAAGCAAGAAAACCACTTATTTTCCGATATAATTACGAATATTTTCACCTTAAAATTTGTAAACCGAAACGCGTCGTCGTCCGTCATTATAACAATATTCTTTCGCATCAGCAGATTCCTTCGGAACCACACGTTATTTTCTCATTAGACAGGGACGTATTCGGAAATATTTAAAAATAAGGAATTATCGCTTCAGGGTGCCATACAGCAGAAAGTTTGTTCACAAAAAAAGAAAAACGCATCTCTATAAACTAATGACACAATTTGTGTAAAAATAAATGAGGGTAAGGGGTGTAATAATTGTTTAAATATAAAAAAAATGTTTAACTCGAAAACGGTAAGAGATAGGAGGTTCGTGCAAAGAACAAAAAAGTTTCTAAAATACGAAACACATGCACCTGTCTTGACGGTTTTTAGTTTGAGTTTAGCATTTCGGAGAAAAGGGCAAAAGTTTGTGGTGACCAAACGGAATTAGTTAAAAATTTGTTTTTTGTGTCAAATTATTTTCGGATGAATAATCGATAGGTCCATATAATTAAATATGTGAAAATTTGAGTTTGGGGCGCAACAATTTTTGTCAAAAAAGGTTGTCAAAATTCGAAAAAAAGTTTTCCTTGAGCAGTAGGAAAGTAAATTAGAAGTTTTGGTGAAAAAAAAAATTTAAAAAATTCAAAGAATCCAAAGAAAAATTAAAACAAAAAAAATCTCAAAAAAAAAATCCAAATTTAGAAAAGTTTGTTTTTTCACAAAAACAAATGCATATTCATGAAGTACTATCTAATCGTGTGTAAAAATGATCATGACTCATAGGTGTATCTACCGTTTAAATAGAAAAAATTTTTGTTACTCGAAAATGGTAAGAGATAGGAGGTTCGTGTATAGGGCAGAAAAGATTGACAAAAACAAATAATATCGACAGCCGTCAACGGTTTTTCGCTAACTTTTGATATGACTGTGAAAAGGGCAAAAGTTTGTGGCGCCCAAACGGTAAAACTTAAAAAATAGATTTTTGTACCAAAATATTTCCGAATGAACGGTCTATAGGTCTACGTAGCAAAAAAAGTATTTTCATCTACCGTTTAGTAGTAATAACGAAAAAACCTTATAGCTCCTAAGGGGTAAGAGGTAGCATGTCGGTACAAGGGAACGGAAAAAAGCTAAAAAAATTAAGACACACGTTGAGCAAAAAAAATTTCGAAAAAAGTTGAAATTGAGGGAGAAAAGGGCAAAAGTTTCTAGTGCCCAAACGGTAAGAGATACGGTATCGGTTGTATACATCAAAACCTTCTTATGGAACGAACGGATAAGTTTGCTCAAAAAAATCGATTCTGTCCACGTCAACCTTGATACAGGAGCCATTTTTAGTTTTTTCAAGGTCGCTACGTAAAAATTTTTTCAGGTCGAAAAAAAGACCATCGAAAAAGGATTCGAGTAAGCCCAACATGCAACACTTAAAAAAAAAAAAAAAAAAAAAGCGAAATAGGTTATTGTCTTTATATTTATTGTCACATGACTACTACCATCACCACTAAGTACACTAAGACATTAAAGAAAAAATTTCAAGTTTCAAAAACCAACAAAAAAACATCAAAAACCATCAAAAAGCACTATTAAAAAAAGAGATATATGTATATATTTGCTGCTTCCACTACTTCTATCACTACAACAATTTGCTACCACTACAACAATTTGCTACCACTACAACACTAAACACTACTATATATACTATACCCTATACACTATACACTATACACTATATACACTATTCACTGTACAAAATTAATCCTATTTAATAAGTTTTTTACTTCTTCAGCACTGCTTTCACAATTTTTCAAGTTTTTGTTGAGATCATAGAGTTCTTTTTTGGCTTCCGCAAGAAGTCTTTGATAATCACACACTTTTTTCTCATATTGTTTGACGTTTTTTTCACACCTCGTCTTTTTTTTCAGGAGGTCGAACCTTTTCTTTTTATGGGTTCGTTCGGCCTCCCGACACTTCGAACGGAAAGACGCCAGAAGTTCCGGTGCCGTGGATGGCGACTGGAACTCATCCTCGCTGTCCACAGTTCGAGGTGTCGGGGGTGGTGTCCGGCGGATCGGTTGCTCTTCCTCCTCTTCCTGCTGTTGCTGCTGATGGTGCACTGATGGGGAGCGTACATCAGCATCAGGAACAGGAAGAGTTGCATTCGTCTCTTGTTGTTGTTGTTGCTGTTGCTCCTCAGGGGTTGCCTGCATGTTCTCACACAACGCCCTCAATAACTTCATGTTCTTTCCACCATTTTCCTCTTCGCCATCGAACATAGATGGCGTCAAGTCGATATCGAGAGGAGACGGCTGCTGGTAGGAACATGAGGGCTGTGGAGAACTGGGCTCTGGAGATCTTAATCGACTCATCTCCTCCTCCGAGAGCTCAGAGATAAGTCTCATAGGGGGTGGTGGTGATGATGGACGGCAATTATTACTATTGGGTGGCTACAAAATATATAAACATTACTTAGTTATTATTAAAAAGAGAAAAAGCAATCGCAATAATAATGCAAATATATAATAGATAAAAATAAAAAAAAAAACCTACCTGAATGACGATATTTTCCAGAATATTAATTTTTGGTTTTTTTAAACTCAGGGAAAATTTCATTTTTATTGCAGGGACACTGTACACACACACACACACAAAGAGAGAGAATAAAAATAACTAATGACAATTATAAGTAACTACTCTAAATATATAGGAAAAATAATGCAGAATATACAAAAAAATAAACAATGTAGAGGGGTTAAATGCCGAATCAGCAGTTTTTCATGTCCATATATGGACATTTTAAAGATTGATCCAAATCAGAGAAATGCAATTCAGCAATTTTTGAAGACGTGCTTTTCTCGGAAATTAAGAGTTCAAGGTTATGAAAAAACCTATTTCTGTGAGAAATGCAATTCGGCAATTCCATAAACACGTGCTCTTCACGGAACTTAAGAGTTCAAGGTCATGAAAAAACTATTTCCGTGAGAACTGCAATTCAGCAATCCAAGCCTCACTGTGATGAAGCACATGTATATAAGACGTATTGGTGTTCTATAAATTTATCAGTTCAGTTCACACATCAGATATGTTTCCACTGAAAGAGAGTCTTTTGGTTTCTCGCGATCTTGATATAGATTCATTGAATGAAGAGAAACGTTGTATCATTCAAGCAATCGAAAGTTTGTTACGACAAAAATTTCCATTGTGCAGAAAATTCATGGCTGGTGGATGTGCCGCATTTCTATTGAACCGAACCTCTTCATATACGGACATTGATATTTATATAGAAAAAAATGAAAATATAGAAGAATGGGCTAAGGATAACTGCCAAGCTAACCGAATCTCTATTTACGTTTATCAATCCAAATGGCCTTGCTGTTATTTGAATTTTGAAGGTTTTCTATTTAACCTTATTTTTATTGAACCTCGTCCTCAAATTTCCTTGGAAGCCAGAATACTAAGAATTCTCAAATCTTTCGATTTAACGATATGCAAAGTGGCAATGTATTTTTCAAGTGGAGTAAATCCAGTACTTGTTGAATGGAAATTAACAGATGTGAATTTCGACAATGTTGAAAAAAAAGATCGCATCACCAAATATAAGAAAAGAATTGCGAAAAAGGAAGTACGATTTGAACCAAACAATTTAGCTATGTCAGCATATACTGTAGTGGTAGATCACGATGATTCCTGTGTTGCTGCTAATAATTTGAAAAATATTAAATAATTTATTGTTGTGTTAAATCGTAGTGCTGATGCTGTTAGAAAAAAAAAAAATTATAGAATATATGTGAAATAAAACTAATAAATGTAAATAATTGTTTTATTGAATCCGTACATTCATACATTTTCAAACATTTGTTGGATTATTGGGTTTGCTACAATGAGTGAAACATATTAACACTAAATAAAGTAACACACAAAATATAATTACAAAAATAATTGCTCCTGCAGAAGTAAATATCCAGATCCAGGGTTTTGCCAAACAATATTGTGTAGCATTTTCACCGCTAGAACTTTTGTATCCACTATAATCGTTAATAGTGGTGATATTTGGTGACTTGCATCGGCTTCTGTTTTTGAAGACAAATTCTAGTTGATACTGCAGTTGGCTGGAAACGGATACATTTTTTGAATAAAACATAACTAACTGATCATGTCCATCTTTAATTTCTATCATTTTTCTACAAGTACATTCTTTATTTCTAACCAGAGTTTGTAAATGTACATCTGTAACATTGCTATCAGTGAATAAATACAAATCTTTCTGTATTAAAATGGTCGATAAAATAAGTGTGCAGTTTAAGCCTAACATTGTTTGGATAGAATGAGTACTTTGTTGTTGCGAAGTAACCTATATATGTATTCAACAGCACCACCACCACCACCACCACCACAATTAGCACTAACGGCTCGCCAAATCCCAGCATGCTACTATTACGGTCATTATCGAGAATATGAGAAAAAGTGAAGCAGACCACACATGATCGTTTCTTAAACAAAAATCAAAGATTTCCTTTGAATTGTTACTACTGTTAATATTTTCGATTATTAACCATTGAGAAAATTGTCGATTTCCTTGTTCTGTTTTTATCTTGTAAGCCAAATAATTTTGCGTTGTGATATTTTTCGCATAGAAGAGATGATAACTGGTTTCGATTATATTGATCGGAGTCATTTTTTCCCAACATTCCTTTTCATACGTCTGAATATACAGAAGAGTTATGTTTGGCGTGGTATAGATATATAAGTTGTTTTCAACAAGCGCACTTAATAGTACCATCACGTTAATAGGCAGAAACATTTTAGACTAGTTATGTTCTTGTATACACACACTCGAATAGCAAGCTTGTAGAGGTGGTAAGTCATGGTAGGGTGGTAGCGATAAACGGACCGAAACAAATTACTATAATTATTTTATTATTTTCTTCTAAAAACTGACTTATAATTATTGATTGCCGTTCTGTCCAGAAGCAGCTCCCTACTCATGGAGGGGACGTACGTTTGACTAATTTCATTATCCCAGTTGTCTGGGCATTCTATTATTGGCGGTGGTGGTGGTGCTCGTGGTGGTGGTGATGGTGGCGTATGGGATGCTCTGGAAGCAGCCTCACGAAGACATCTCTCCCGCTCCCAGGCCTCACGATGACAATTAAAAATATGGCGCTTCAATCGGCTCTCAAGAAGCCTATGGCTTCTGTCAAACGGGCATATGACAAATTGCTCTAAATAAAAAAAAAGAAAAACAATTAGGATTTTTATTTAATAGTAATAAAGACAAGCTTACCCATTTTGTTGTTTATATATATTTTTCTTAAGTGTTGAGGACTGACTGTGATCTTCAATTTGTTGAGGACTGTTATAACTCTTGCGGGTGATCTCCCATTTATACACATTATCAATCCCCACTCTTGCTATTTTCCTCCACTTTTACTACAGATTACATTTTCTTAATTACGCTGAAGTTGATAATTTAGTTGTTTTTCTGAGCTTGCAAAAATACGCGTCTCATTTTTCGCTGATTTTTATTAAATTTGTTGAGTTGTGAGTTACAATCGGAAATTTCGTTCACATATAAATAAGAAGGTATTCCACAGAAAAATAAAGAAAAATAATAGTGCTCTTCTTTCTACTGTGATAAACAAGTTCGACAGCAAAAAAAAAAAAAGAAATGCATCCGCAGGAAACAGTGACGGCTATATGTAAAGGCTCGCTTAAGCTAATTCATGAATATATTAGTAAAATCAAAACAATCGAAGAAATTAAAAATTTTTTAGTATATATAAATACCAGCATTAGAATAATTAGAAAAGCACTTAGATGTAAAATACATCGAGAAAATATTTTAGAAAATGCTAATTCCTTAGAAACAAGTCTAGCTTATTTAAAATTTTACCGCTTCAAGCTTTTAAATAAAAAAAAACAATTGTCTCTAAAAATTGGAGAAGGTTATTTTAAAAGAGACAAATTTAAACCTACGGCAAACGTAACCTGGCAAGACATAGAATCTTGTTTTGAACAAAGAATTCGTACAGGATTTATAATTAATCATCACATTAAAGATCCTCTTCAGTTTTTTCGACAATCTTTTAAATGTTTTATGTTTAGAATTAGAAAAGAGCTAAAAAACACGATGCTAAAAGTAAATGTAATTTTTTCGGCAAATTTTATTAAACCGCACTCTGGTGAAACAGACGTTAAAACATTCTCCACAAAAAATCAGCACATTGATGCATATACAGATTTAAAGCAATGGTACGAAGAGAACGTTGTTGATAAGATAATGAAGAAATTAGAAGAATTTGCGGAAAAGGACTCCGGTTGGGCGTTGTATGAGATTTTAGGATTGAAAATTAACATAAATAAATATGATCCAATCAAATTTGGTCACTCAACTTTCGTGTCCACACCAGCTTGCATTAAAAAAAAACATGCAATAATTAATGTTCAAAATGATGATGAATATTGTTTTCTATGGGCAATAGTTTCAGCTTTATTCCCTACCGATAAAAATTCACATCGAAAATCGTCGTATCCACACTTCAAAAATGTGTTGAAATATGATAATTTAGACTTTCCAATCACAATTAAAGACATTCAAAAATTTGAAGAACTCAACAATCTTGCAATTAATTTGTACTGCATCGAGGAGAAAAAAGTTTTACCTTGTCGTTTAAGCACAAGGTTTTTAAATTCTAATAAAGTAATTAATTTGCTTATGCTACCTGCTGAAACACAAATACAAAATACAAAAAACGACAATGATCACTTTGAAGATCGTCAATTGCTCTATCATTTCGTATGGATCAAAAATTTGTCAGCTCTTTTAGCTAAGCAACTTTCCCTCCATAAATGTAAATTTTATATATGCGAAAGATGTTTAAATCATTTCACTACAGAGGAGTTACTCCAAAAACATAAAACTACATGTCAGAGTATTAATAAATATTCCATAAGATTGCCATCAGAAAACGAAAATTATTTGTATTTTCAAAATTATAGATATCAAGAGAAAGTACCTTTTACTATATACGCAGATCTCGAGAGTATTCTTCTTGATTATTCAAAAGACCACATGTCCACTACTTGTAAAACCAATCCTTATCAAAAACATGTTGCATACAGTGTTGCATACTATTTTCACTGTTCATATGATAATTCTCTTTCCAGATTTCGTTTGTATCGAGGTAAAGATTGCATCCAATGGTTTGTTCAAGAGTTAAATCAATTGTCTCATTTTTGTAACAACAAATTTCAAAACATTATATCTATGGAAAAATTAACTACACAAGAACGTGAGCAGTTTGAATCCTCACAAATATGTCATATATGTAAAAAAACATTTTCAGAAAATAACGTTAAAGTGCGCGATCATAATCACTTAACTGGAATGTATAGGGGCGCTGCACATCAGAATTGTAATTTAAATTATAAAGATATTTGTGTTATACCTGTGGTGTTTCATAATATGAGTGGATATGACGCACATTTTTTTATTAAAGAACTTTCAAATTCAATAAAAGGTGACATTAAATTGCTTCCCATCAATAAAGAAAGATATATTTCATTTACTAAATTTGTCGATGATACAAAAGTTAGTTTACGATTTATTGATTCTTTCAGATTTATGCCCTACAGTTTAGACAAGCTTTCTTCCAATTTAGATAATTCACAAAAAATTATTACTCAGACAAATTGTAATAATATGGAAGAATTTTATTTGTTAAACAGAAAAGGAGTGTTTCCTTATGATTATATAAATTCCTGGGAGAAACTCCTTGAAACAAAACTACCCGAAAAAAAGGAATTTTATAGCCGCTTATACGAACAAGATGTTAAAGATGAAGATTATTCTCACGCTATCAAAGTTTGGAATACTTTCAATATTCGTACATTAGGAGAATATTCCGATTTATATTTAAAAACAGATGTGCTTCTTCTAGCCGACGTATTCGAAGCATTTCGAACTACGTGTTTAAATACTTATCAACTTGATCCCTTACATTATTATACTGCACCAGGTTTAACATTTGATGCCATGTTAAAAACGACAAAAATTAAACTAGAACTCTTAACGAACATAGATAAAGTCCTTTTTGTGGAGAGAGGTATTAGAGGTGGAGTTTCCCAATGTTCTAATAGATACGGTAAAGCCAATAATAAGTACATGAATAAAGACGAATATGATCCTTCACAAGATAGTACCTATTTAATGTATTTTGATGTTAATAACCTTTACGGAGCGGCAATGTCTCAATGTTTACCGTATGGGAAATTTGAATTTGTAGAAAATTTCAATATTTCAGATATCTTAGATACTTCTGATAATTCCACAACTGGTTATATTATTGAATGCGATTTGGATTATCCAGTAGATTTGCATGAAATACATAGCGATTTACCTTTAGCTCCAGAGCACATGATACCTCCCATTTCAAGATCTAAACTTAAAAAGTTGTTATTGACTTTATATCCTAAGAAAAATTATGTTATACATTATAGGAATTTAAAAATGTATATAAAATTTGGTATGAAAATAAAATGTGTACATCGTGTTCTTAAATTCGAACAGTCTGCGTGGTTAAAGGAATATATAGATTTAAATACAAGGCTTAGACAGCAAGCGAAGAACGATTTTGAAAAAGATTTTTTTAAATTAATGATTAACGCTATTTATGGTAAATGCATGGAAAATGTTCGAAAACATAGGGATATTCGATTGGTCAGTAAATGGGAGGGACGATGGGGAGTTCGTTCTCTTATTTCTAAACCAAATTTTCACAGTTCCGTTGTATTTGATGATGATTCAGCTATCATCGAAATGAGTAAATTAGAGGTGTTTTTAAATAAACCAATTTATGTCGGTTTTTGTATTTTAGATATTTCTAAAACTTTTCTCTATGAATTCCACTATGGTTATATTAAGGAAACATTTAACAATAATGCAAAGTTGCTTTACACCGACACTGACAGTCTAATTTACGAATTTCATGTAGGTGATATATACGAATATATTAAGAAAGATTCTCATCGGTTTGATACTTCAGACTATGATTTGTATAATGTTTATGGTATAGAACAAAAAAATAAAAAAGTGCCAGGTTTGATGAAAGATGAAAATAACGGTAAGATTATGTTAGAATTTGTGGGTCTCAGATCGAAAATGTATGCATATAGAGTTGCAAAGGATGATTTTAATAAAAAGGTAGTTAAGAAATCCAAAGGTAGTACGAAAGCTTCACTTAAAACAATAACATTCGAAAATTATAAAGAATGCTTATTTAATAGCCGAAATTACGAAAAGTCCCAAAATCTCATCAAATCAAAACATCATATTGTTTACACAATAAAACAGGAGAAAATAGTTCTCAGCCATAATGATGATAAGAGAATTGTTACAAGATTTGCAACGGATACGCGACCTTGGGGATATCATATTTCGCCACCAGAAATGTGAAGAGTGGGGAATTATAATATAAAAGCAGTTTAAGTTAGCTGATGATTTATTCGATGTTGGTGATTTCACATTACTACAATGTCTGACTTGAGACAGTTTGTTGATTTGCAAGCATTTTGTGCATCCGAAAATGTGTATAAAATTTATCTTCGCGCCGCTGCGAATGATAGGACAAAATTAAATTTGTTCCTTTACATTATTGAAAAAGCCGAATTTATTGTACCGGATGAAGTATTTAAATGGATTGCTGAAAATGAAGTTGGTTTTTTTACTCTTGACATATGTGTACTCCTACAAAAGAAACAATCTCTTGACAGTTATATTGATGCATTTCTAAATATATGTGAAAGAGACAACATTGAAAATTTAAATTATGCTTCTTTGGAGTTTTTAATGACCACCAACTACCTTGATAATTCACTAGTTTATAAATCTTTTATTTATAAATTATTAAGTGATCATCGCTGGCAGAATCTGGGGGATATCTTCTATCCTGTTGAAAATATCCAGAAAAATTACCGACGGATCGAGCAATGTGTTGACGAATTTATGTGTCGAGCTGCATATTTGGCAAATCACAAAGCACTCACTACATTCTTTGAGGCTCTAACGATAATCAATTACGATTCCTTCACATTTAAACCCTCTGAAAATCAGGAGCACAAAAGAATTTTCACCTGGCTCAAAAAGAACATTGTCAAAGGTGAAGCTAATCCTGAATTACCATTAGGATGGACCGAAGGACCAGATGCAGCAAGATGGCCCTCAATTAAATTAGATGATTATAAGAAAACTTTAGATGTAATTTTTGGTTGTCATAAATAAAATACACAAAAATGGTTGTATATGTAGTTTTATTTACCCCTCAAACATAATACATTAATTTTAAATACAGTAACATTTTAAATTATTCACAACACTCTGACGACATCTTGTGCAGGAATGTATTTTACCATTCGGTCGTGAAGAATAAGACAGTAGGCTGTGGTGTCTGCTGGAATACCTGCGGTCGTTTCAAACCACAACGTAATTGTAACGGGGCCTCTCTTCAAAGCTTCCGTTTGTTTAGAACAGTCGATTACTACTATGGGTGTCTTTTCTTTAAATTCATCCTTATCGAATAATGGCTCGCTAGTTTTGGATAAGAACGATGTCTGGAACTCTTTAAACATATCATAGAGAATTGCATAACGATTATTTGTGAAATCAACATTCAAGTTGTCGTAGGGATACATGGTATCGTTAAGATACAATTTGACATCTCTCAGATTACAATGATCAAATTGACTGTAGTTTTTCTTCAATTGATTTTTTCTTCCCTGTTGCAATGCAAAAAGTATGTACTGAGGTTTTTCTAAGGAAGTTTTAATAGTCCAAGTATTAGTTATCGATTGAACTGGTGGCGCAAATTCATGTAATTCTTTACTTCTAAACATAATATCCAATTCCCTGTTGCTTCTTACAATATCGATCAAGGCGATCCTTTCGGCATCGGACACGGACAAGTGATGCATTTTCCAGCATATTTTACTAAGTTCTACTTTAATTTTGTATTTATCATTTGAAGAAATTAAAGCATTTACATCGGTATTAGAACGAACTAAAACAAGCTCTTGTCTTACATTCAAAATAGCCTTTTTGAAATCTTCGCAAAAGCCAAAAATTATTTTTAATGGAATCGAAACTTCAAAAGTTCCATTTTCTTTAATTATATTCGAATCTTTTTTAGGAAACCATCCAGCATTCTCTAGAGCTACGCTTTCATTACTGTTATACGTTACATATCCTTTCATGGTGGACGCTAACCCTGGGTTTCTAATACTATCCACAACGACTCCAGCAATTTCATATCTTATTTGATTAAACAACAAAAGAACGCCATTATTTACAAATTTGATTTCTGGTTTCTGTACAATTTCATCGATTTCATTTTTCACAATAATCTTACCCTCTATATGCAATGTACTCAAATGAGGAAAAGTGTATAAATCTTGATGTTCAATTGGAATTCTTATTTCATCATCATAGTTATATGAACTGTTAGAATAAGGCAAGTGTGTATGTCTTTCTCCATAATAAATTGAATGATCATATGCAGCTTTTTCGTTTACGTTTAATATTTCAAAATTCATTGCTGTTTTTTATACTGGATAAAAATATTATTTCAAAACCGTTAATCCTAGAGATTCAAGAAATCTACGATTCCCTAATGTTAAACGTTTGATCCTTGTAGAAGGACTGACTGATTTTCTTTTCATCGTCCTATTTATATATACCGAATTTCGGTTTTTTAGATTTTCATTAAAAATAATACCCATCACGTGAGCTTCTTAAGATGCAAACGTACACCCACCTCTTCACCTCTAAAACTAACAATATTTCCTTCTTGATCTGTTATTTTAACGATTATCTCATCTATTTGTTTCGTATTAATTGGTAGATATATAACATTTAATGGTCGCTCCACTATTTTGTAACCGGGAGGTACTGTTGGAAAAAATTGATGTATTACGTGAACGGGATTTCCGTTCTTATATGAACCAGTTACTATATTACAATAAACGCAAAGAGCATTCACTTTTAAAATTTTTGCTGGAAAATCTGATATATGAGTTTTATGCGCTTTCAGAATGTTGTTCTTAAATCCTAATAAACTTCCTAAGGAATCCTTTCTTGAAAAATTTATATCAAGGGTACATTTAACTTCCGATTTTAATGTATTATTATTTCCTCTGATTATTAAGTTTGGTGTTGACATTTTAAATTTCTTTATTCTATTTCCGTATTCGTCAGTTTGGTATTGAAAATAATGTTCCATATAGTTTTTGATTTCTTTATTTAAATACGACTCAATGTCTTCTATTTCATAAGAACCCTCGGGAATTTCTATATAATGCTCTTTTTTGTCTGGTGTAAAAAAATAAAATTTGTTATTATTGTTATCGATATTTGGAAAAGAATTCCAAGTAACCAAACTTTCTAATCCTAAAGCATAGTTATAATCTTCCAAGATAATTGGTGGATAGTATCTGCTCGAAAGTACAGAACTGTTTCCATCCAATGAAAATACGTTCGACATCGTAGTACTTGCTTCAACGACACTATCAATTGAACTAAAACGCTCTAACTTCGAACAATTTTATTTGTAACAGTTATATAGAAATCGTAGACATAAATGTCCACAATTAATAGTTTTAAAAGTCTGTAAAGCTTGATGATTATATACTATATTACAGGAACCGTTGCTCTGTAAATATTTGATCAGTTCAAGAGGTGGCCTCAAATCTCCATAACTATCGAAGTATATAGCTTCATTTCGAGTTTTTTTATAAGCTGTCCAATGTGTTCCAGAACCTTCCTTATTGTCTAGATTTAATATACCACACTCATTAAGGTGCACTTTATTTGGAAGCGAATCTTTCATAAAAACTCCTCTGAAGCGAGGAATTTTCAAACGCTTTACATATTTGCAAATGTCGATGTTGGTGAGAGCATGTTTTGGAAGATTTATCGGGAGTTCTTTTGAAATTTTGATGGGGCTAAAAAAAGACCATATCCTCTTTTATATGGTTTCAAATATAATCCACTCCCTGACTTTCCTACAGCTATCGACTCCATTTTCTGATTGTGTCTTTGGTTTTCTTTCAACTGTTCTTTAGCTGATTTAGCATCGTTAACAGCTTTTGCAACGGCTGCTGCACCACCACCTAAAGATCCCAGAGCGCCTAAAGCGGCAAATATTGGTAGTAGAGGTAAAAATCCACCACTTTTCGGTATGGGTATTATACGTCTGTGACGAAGAGGTCTCACTCTCTTTTTTCCTTTTGATGATTTTACTGCTCTCATGACCACTTTTACAGCATCCTTCATATTCTTAAATTTCTTATTTTTTAAAGCAAGCCTGGCGGATTTTCTTAAAACGTTAAAATTCAAGGCCTTTCCACGTCTAATAGTTTTTCTTTTGATTCGACAACCCATACCAAGTTTTATTTTAGCTTTCATAGCAGCCGCAACACCTAAAGCAGCAGCTTTTTCCCCGAAAGATGCGTCCGAAGAACGTAGTCTAAGTTTTGCTTTATCTAATAGAACTTTATCGGCTTTATGTCGATTTTCCAAATCTTTATGTTCACTGTAAGCTATATCGTGAAATTTGCAAGCTTCGTCTAATTGATTTCGACCTTTATCTCCTCTTGCTAATCGTTTTTCTAATTTAGTTCCTGGTCCACAAAAGTTATAACCCGGAATATGAAGTTCAAACGGTAATTTATTAATAACCGAATTTACGATCCCACGTCCACAATATGTTTTTCTGTAGGTCTCACTACGACGACTGTTCCTTGTTCGCTTCGTAATCTTCATTTATACTCAAACTTTCGTATCAGCTAAAATACTAATGGAATCGTAGAAAAATTTAGTATTTATACCCCTCCACATGTCGGTTTCTTAATTAGATGTCGAAATGCGTTTGATCCCTCAAAACCTTAAATTGCCGATAAGCAATAACGATATCAAAATTAACAGTGAGAATAAAAGACACGGAGATCTTTTACCATCGACAGTAAGATGTATAATTGTCGGACCGTCTAATTGCGGAAAAACTAATGTTATGATAGGTTTAATCGAACATCCAAATGGTTTAAGATTTGAAAATGTCTACGTGTATTCTAAATCTCTTTTCCAACCAAAATATCAATATTTGGAAAATCTTCTAAAACCTATTAAAGGTATAAATTTTTATAGTTTTAACAATTTCGACAATAACAACATACCACCAGCGCACAAAGCTAAAACTAATTCTGTCTTCATTTTTGACGACGTGGCATGTGACAAGCAAAATTTAATGAAAGAATATTTTAGCATGGGACGACACAGAAATATAGATTGTTTTTATTTATGTCAAACATACACATGTATTCCTAAACATCTAATAAGAGACAACGCAAATTTTATTATTTTATTTAAGCAAGATAATTTAAACTTGCGTCATATTTATGATGATCATATCGGTACTGATATCACATTTGATAAATTTAAAGAAATCTGTTCATTTTGCTGGCAAAATAGTTATGAATTTTTAGTAGTCGATAAAGAGAACGAAATTCGTAGTGGTAGGTTTAGAAAAGGATTTGATAATTTCATTGACCCATTTCCATAATTTCAGTCTATAAAAGTATCTTAAACCGTCAACATGCCAGTTCCTGTAAAATATAAATGTCCAAAATGTGGAGGTGAAACAGATACCCCTAACTTACCCTGTATATATTGCTATTATAAAGATCATATAAGAGATCATTACAAAACAAAACATGTGCATCTATACTATTGAAATATGAAAAAAAAAAAAAAACTAGTCTTTTTTATAGAATGTTTGTGAAATGTTGCATACGTATATAAGCCTTTAATTCAAATAGATTAATTCAGTTTATTTGTATTTTCGAAAGTCTTAGGAGACATGGATTCGAAAATATCAGATGTGCTTGATTTAAAAAAGAAATTGATTAAGAAAAGAAAAGATTTACAAAGAAAATTAGAACTAATTAAAGCAACTCAAAGAAATGAAGAAAAAAAGTATGAACCCCTTACCAAACATTTGGAAACATTAATTGAGAGAAGAAGTGAATCTGCAATAAAAAGTAATCAAGATGTGAAAACAAAAAATGCATCGAACATTGAGCACAGTACACCAACAAAGCGAAAGTTGGAAAATACAATTCTATCTCCTGTTCGTGCCAAAAAAACTATCAATAATACACCAATGCAAGAAGAAATTTTCACACCAAGACAAAAAAGAATTGCTACAAAAGTTACTAACCTTGTGAAAAGAATCGATACAATCAAAAACGAAAAAGAACAAGGAATGAGTCCGATTAGTTCAAAATATGATATTCTGTCACAGGGAGATTTCGAGGAATCAATAAATAAAACAGATGCACAGAACAATGTGTTCGAATACATTCCCGAAAAAGACAATGATAATTACAACTTCGATGAAGTTCTTGAAAAATCTGTTCAATTAAGTAAAAATTATATTAAAAACATCGTTGATACAGATGTTTACAACGAATATTTAAATGATTTTGATGAATTACCGAGAAAATATATTGACGAAATGCATCACGATACAGAAAGTAAATTTGATCACAGAACAGGCGTAAGACATGACACGTTCTCAGAGAAATTTTACATTGGTTCGAAGGAGGTACAATTTGTAGGTCCAGATATAAAAATAGATAATGAGATATTTATAGGGACGCCTGGAATTTATGAACTCATTTTTAAAAAGAAGCCTATTCATTTTACTGTGGAAGACAAAGAAATATACAAAAAAAATCTAGAAAAAACTAATGCATATCGAAGAAATTTCGATGAAAATGATCGAATATTGGGTACAAGTTCTATGAAATACAAAAATATTATAGGACCATTGTTCTCAACTCTCACGAAGTATAAAAAGCCGAAGAAAGGTGGTCAAGTATTGTTTAAAGAAGTAAACGCAAATAAAGTTGATTATGTGTATTGGGAAGATCCAAATGAATTAGTTGAAAGACTGAAGTTGTTAGTCGCTTCCCAGACAGCAGGCCACTCAGGTCACCAAAACGAAATCGTTTCTATAATAGAAGAACTACGCGAAGCTAAAATTATTGCTTAATATGACTCTGGATAAATTCGGACGTCATTTGCTGAAACATACTAAACTTTCAGATTCAGTTGACGATGCTATGATTACTATTTCGAACTATATGTTCTATAATCTAATATTTCACTTCGAATCAGCTAAAACCATCGAAAACACGTACATATTAAAGTCTAAAGAAACTCACTACACGTTTCCTTTAGAAATTGGTTCAATTGCAAAATTAAATATTACTAGCAATGAAATAAATATTTGTGTAAATAACAAAATATTTAATAGAGAAGAAATGGAAGGACTTTCATTACGTAACGGTGACCGTATCTCGTTCAAATATGCCTTCAATAAAACAGAAAATGTACCGGATTTGTTCGCTGAAATGATAATAAAATGCCCTGTGAATTTTGAAGAATCATTAGTTACGTCCGAGAAAGCATATTATAAACACAAGAGCAATAAAAATGAAGCGCAAGAAGGTGTATGAACCAACTCCCATTAAAAGAGATATTGTTGCAGAACTGCACAAACCTGTAAGAATTAATTTTACACGACGTAAGGTGATAATTAAGGGTATTAACGAAACATTACAAGCAGATTTAGTGGAAATGATACCGTATGCTAAGACAAATAGAGGATACAAATATATACTTATTGTTATTGACTGTTTCTCAAAATATGTGTGGGCTGTTCCAGTAAAATCGAAAGATTCTCAACAAATAACGACTGCAATGGAAACAATTTTATCCAAGATCGTATGGTTACCCAAAAATTTACAAACAGATCAAGGAAAAGAATTCTATAATGTAAAGTTTCAAAATCTTATGAAAAAATACAAAATTAATCATTACAGTGTTTACAGTTTAAAAAAGGCCTCAATCGTTGAAAGAGTAAATCGCACATTGAAAAATTTAATGTGGAAAGAATTTAGTTTGCAAGGAAATTATAAATGGTTAGATTTATTGCCAAATGTAGTACATCAATATAATAATTCTTATCATCGTACTATAAAAATGAAACCCTCACAAGTTAACAAAAGTAATGAGAAAGCTATTCTAAAAGCTGCTTATACTCGCATTAAAATAGTTAGCAATAAACAAAAATTTACAGTTGGTGACAACGTAAGAATAAGTAAATATCGTGGAATCTTTGATAAGGGATACACACCCAATTGGTCAAATGAAATTTTCCTAATAAGGAAAATTAATCTCACTAATCCCATCACATATTTTTTGAAAGATGAAAAGGGTGAAAACATTTTAGGTGGCTTCTATGAAATGGAACTACTAAAAGTTAAGCATCCAGGTGTGTATCTCGTTGAAAAAGTTTTAAAAAAGAAAGGCAACCAACTGTATGTCAAGTGGTTAGGATTTAATAGCACCCACAATAGTTGGATTGATAGAAAAACAATTGCATAGTCGCTTCCTTCTCAGTCAGTCGAAATAATTGACAAGATGAAGTTGGTTGTAGTTGACGTACAAGGTTTTACTCTGCAAGAATTCATTGTAAAAGAACTTACGATATACGATGGAATTAACACAATACATGAAACATTCAAATCCACCAAACAATTCAACGAACTCGATGAAAAAACCAAGAAACAAGCCAGATATCTAGAACGTTACCATCACATGTTGAGATTTAATGACGGCTCCAAGGATCAGATATTTGCAAAAGAAATTTTGCTCAAATACATCAAGGAACATGGAGTGGAGGTCTTATATGTAAAAGGAAAATGTAAAGAAAATTATCTCATGGAAACGCTAGGAAAAGACTGCCCCAAAGTTGTGAACCTCGAAACAATTGAAGACTGTGTGAAATTGCCTAAAGAAATCCCATCATGTGATAATCATATATCTAACAATAAAAAATGTTACTGTTCTTTAAATAATGCTAAGTGTCTATACAATTGGTTGTATGAAATATTTCCTCAATAAATGACGTAATATTAAATTGTGTTTCATTTAAACGCAAAACAAAACTGTAGAACTGCATACAAAAAAAACTGTCAGGTGTGGGATTCGAACCCACGCTCTCTTTCGAGAATCAGAGCTTAAATCTGACGCCTTAAACCGCTCGGCCAACCTGACTACGGACATAGAGTCAGATAGATCGAGCACAAGGCGATGACAAAGCAAGGTCAACGCCGAGGTCAGTCACGTTCATACACAAACAGTCAATTGTCGACCAAAAAGATCAATGACCGCTCGATCAAAAGTTGTGGGGCTCCTAGCTCGGGTTGACCTCATTTGACCTGAGCCAGCAGCCCCACTATATAACTACTTTTAAGTGTGTTTGGTGGCTCAGAACCATCAAAAATCGTTGAAATATAGTTCAAATTCAATAAAAATCGACAAAAATACGGTTTCTAGCTAAAATTTTATGGTTTCGTTGCACTTTCCGAGCCCGTAGGGTATCTGAGTGGCTTAAAAGTACAAGAAAACACTTCAAAAGTGACGTTTCTGAAGAATTTTAGCAGTTTTCTTGTATCTACGAACGCCAGAATGCATAAAATTGACCTAAACGTCTCCTTTTCCTATTCTGAGTCGATTCTGCATGCTTTAAGTGTCTTTGGTGGGTCAGAACCATCAAAAATCGTTGAAATATAGTTCAAATTCAATAAAAATCGACAAAAATACAGTTTCTATCTAAAATTTGATGGTTTCGTTGCACTTTCCGAGCCCGTAGGTTATCTGAGTGGCTTAAAAGTACAAGAAAACACTTCAAAAGTGACGTTTCTGAAGAATTTTAACAGTTTTCTTGTATCTACGAACGCCAGAATACATAAAATTGACCTGAACGTCTCCTTTTCCTATTCTGAGTCGATTCTGCATGCTTTAAGTGTGTTTGGTGGCTCAGAACCATCAAAAATCGTTGAAATATAGTTCAAATTCAATAAAAATCGACAAAAATACAGTTTCTAGCTAAAATTTGATGGTTTCGTTGAACTTTCCGAGCCCGTGGGTTATCTGAGTGGCTTAAAAGTACAAGAAAACACTTCAAAAGTGACGTTTCTGAAGAATTTTAACAGTTTTCTTGTACTTACGAATGCCAGAATGCATAAAATTGACCTAAACGTCTCCTTTTCCTATTCTGAGTCGATTCTGCATGCTTTAAGTGTGTTTGGTGGCTCAGAACCATCAAAAATCGTTGAAATATAGTTCAAATTCAATAAAAATCGACAAAAATACAGTTTCTAGCTAAAATTTGATGGTTTCGTTGCACTTTCCGAGCCCGTAGGGTATCTGAGTGGCTTAAAAGTACAAGAAAACACTTCAAAAGTGACGTTTCTGAAGAATTTTAACAGTTTTCTTGTATCTACGAACGCCAGAATGCATAAAATTGACCTAAACGTCTCCTTTTCCTATTCTGAGTCGATTCTGCATGCTTTAAGTGTGTTTGGTGGCTCAGAACCATCAATAATCGTTGAAATATAGTTCAAATTCAATAAAAATCGACAAAAATACAGTTTCTAGCTAAAATCTGATGGTTTCGTTGCACTTTCCGAGCCCGTTGGGTATCTGAGTGGCTTAAAATTGCAAGAAAACACTTCAAAAGTGACGTTTCTGAAGAATTTTAACGGTTTTCTTGTATCTACGAACGCCAGAATGCATAAAATTGACCTAAACGTCTCCTTTTCCTATTCTGAGTCGATTCTGCATGCTTTAAGTGTGTTTGGTGGCTCAGAACCTTCAAAAATCGTTGAAATATAGTTCAAATTCAATAAAAATCGACAAAAATACAGTTTCTAGCTAAAATTTGATGGTTTCGTTGCACTTTCCGAGCCCGTAGTGTATCTGAGTGGCTTAAAAGTACAAGAAAACACTTCAAAAGTGACGTTTCTGAAGAATTTTAACAGTTTTCTTGTATCTACGAACGCCAGAATGCATAATATTGACCTAAACGTCTCCTTTTCCTATTCTGAGTCGATTCTGCATGCTTTAAGTGTGTTTGGTGGCTCAGAACCAACAAAAATCGTTGAAATATAGTTCAAATTCAATAAAAATCGACAAAAATACAGTTTCTAGCTAAAATTTGATGGTTTCGTTGCACTTTCCGAGCCCGCAGGGTATCTGAGTGGCTTAAAAGTACAAGAAAACACTTCAAAAGTGACGTTTCTGAAGAATTTTAACAGTTTTCTTGTATCTACGAACGCCAGAATGCATAAAATTGACCTAAACGTCTCCTTTTCCTATTCTGAGTCGATTCTGCATGCTTTATGTGTGTTTGGTGGCTCAGAACCATTAAAATCGTTGAAATATAGTTCAAATTCAATAAAAATCGACAAAAATACAGTTTCTAGCTAAAATTTGATGGTTTCGTTGCACTTTCCGAGCCCGTAGGGTATCTGAGTGGCTTAAAAGTACAAGAAAACACTTCAAAAGTGACGTTTCTGAAGAATTTTAACAGTTTTCCTGTATCTACGAACGCCAGAATGCATAAAATTGACCTAAACGTCTCCTTTTCCTATTCTGAGTCGATTCTGCATGCTTTAAGTGTGTTTGGTGGCTCAGAACCATCAAAAATCGTTGAAATATAGTTCAAATTCAATAAAAATCGACAAAAATACAGTTTCTAACTAAAATTTGATGGTTTCGTTGCACTTTCCGAGCCCGTAGGGTATCTGAGTGGCTTAAAAGTACAAGAAAACACTTGAAAAGTGACGTTTCTGAAGAATTTTAACAGTTTTCTTGTATCTACGAACGCCAGAATGCATAAAATTGACCTAAACGTCTCCTTTTCCTATTCTGAGTTGATTCTGCATGCTTTAAGTGTGTTTGGTGGCTCAGAACCTTCAAAAATCGTTGAAATATAGTTCAAATTCAATAAAAATCGACAAAAATACAGTTTCTAGCTAAAATTTGATGGTTTCGTTGCACTTTCCGAGCCCGTAGTGTATCTGAGTGGCTTAAAAGTACAAGAAAACACTTCAAAAGTGACGTTTCTGAAGAATTTTAACAGTTTTCTTGTATCTACGAACGCCAGAATGCATAAAATTGACCTAAACGTCTCCTTTTCCTATTCTGAGTCGATTCTGCATGCTTTAAGTGTGTTTGGTGTCTCAGAACCATCAAAAATCGTTGAAATATAGTTCAAATTCAATAAAAATCCACAAAAATACAGTTTCTAGTTAAATTTGATGGTTTCGTTGCACTTTCCGAGCCCGTAGGGTATCTGAGTGGCTTAAAAGTACAAGAAAACACTCCAAAAGTGACGTTTCTGAAGAATTTTAACAGTTTTCTTGTATCTACGAACGCCAGAATGCATAAAATTGACCTAAACATCTCCTTTTCCTATTCTGAGACGATTCTGCATGCTTTAAGTGTGTTTGGTGGCTCAGAACCGTCAAAAATAGTTGAAATATAGTTCAAATTCAATAAAAATCGACAAAAGTACAGTTTCAGCTAAAATTTGATGGTTTCGTTGCACTTTCCGAGCCCGTCGGGTATCTGAGTGGCTTAGAAGTACAAGAAGACACTTCAAAAGTGACGTTTCTGAAGAATTTTAACAGTTTTCTTGTATCTACGAACGCCAGAATGCATAAAATTGACTTAAACGTCTCCTTTTCCTATTCTGAGTCGATTCTGCATGCTTTAAGTGTGTTTGGTGGCTCAGAACCATCAAAAATCGTTGAAATATAGTTCAAATTCAATAAAAATCGACAAAAATACAGTTTCTAGCTAAAATTTGATGGTTTCGTTGCACTTTCCGAGCCCGTAGGGTATCTGAGTGGCTTAAAAGTACAAGAAAACATTTCAAAAGTAACGTTTCTGAAGAATTTTAACGGTTTTCTTGTATCTACGAACGCCAGAATGCATAAAATTGACCTAAACGTCTTCTTTTCCTATTCTGAGTCGATTCTGCATGCTTTAAGTGTGTTTGGTGACTCAGAACCTTCAAAAATCGTTGAAATATAGTTCAAATTCAATAAAAATCGACAAAAATACAGTTTCTAGCTAAAATTTGATGGTTTCGTTGCACTTTCCGAGCCCGTAGTGTATCTGAGTGGCTTAAAAGTACAAGAAAACACTTCAAAAGTGACGTTTCTGAAGAATTTTAACAGTTTTCTTGTATCTACGAACGCCAGAATGCATAAAATTGACCTAAACGTCTCCTTTTCCTATTCTGAGTCGATTCTGCATGCTTTAAGTGTGTTTGGTGGCTCAGAACCAACAAAAATCGTTGAAATATAGTTCAAATTCAATAAAAATCGACAAAAATACAGTTTCTAGCTAAAATTTGATGGTTTCGTTGCACTTTCCGAGCCCGCAGGGTATCTGAGTGGCTTAAAAGTACAAGAAAACACTTCAAAAGTGACGTTTCTGAAGAATTTTAACAGTTTTCTTGTGTCTACGAACGCCAGAATGCATAAATTTGACCTAAACGTCTCCTTTTCCTATTCTGAGTCGATTCTGCATGCTTTAAGTGTGTTTGGTGGCTCAGAACCATCAATAATCGTTGAAATATAGTTCAAATTCAATAAAAATCGACAAAAATACAGTTTCTAGCTAAAATCTGATGGTTTCGTTGCACTTTCCGAGCCCGTTGGGTATCTGAGTGGCTTAAAATTGCAAGAAAACACTTCAAAAGTGACGTTTCTGAAGAATTTTAACGGTTTTCTTGTATCTACGAACGCCAGAATGCATAAAATTGACCTAAACGTCTCCTTTTCCTATTCTGAGTCGATTCTGCATGCTTTAAGTGTGTTTGGTGGCTCAGAACCTTCAAAAATCGTTGAAATATAGTTCAAATTCAATAAAAATCGACAAAAATACAGTTTCTAGCTAAAATTTGATGGTTTCGTTGCACTTTCCGAGCCCGTAGTGTATCTGAGTGGCTTAAAAGTACAAGAAAACACTTCAAAAGTGACGTTTCTGAAGAATTTTAACAGTTTTCTTGTATCTACGAACGCCAGAATGCATAAAATTGACCTAAACGTCTCCTTTTCCTATTCTGAGTCGATTCTGCATGCTTTATGTGTGTTTAGTGGCTCAGAACCATTAAAATCGTTGAAATATAGTTCAAATTCAATAAAAATCGACAAAAATACAGTTTCTAGCTAAAATTTGATGGTTTCGTTGCACTTTCCGAGCCCGTAGGGTATCTGAGTGGCTTAAAAGTACAAGAAAACACTTCAAAAGTGAAGTTTCTGAAGAATTTTAACAGTTTTCTTGTATCTACGAATGCCAGAATGCATAAAATTGACCTAAACGTCTCCTTTTCCTATTCTGAGTCGATTCTGCATGCTTTAAGTGTGTTTGGTGGCTCAGAACCATCAAAAATCGTTGAAATATAGTTCAAATTCAATAAAAATCGACAAAAATACAGTTTCTAGTTAAATTTGATGGTTTCGTTGCACTTTCCGAGCCCGTAGGGTATCTGAGTGGCTTAAAAGTACAAGAAAACACTCCAAAAGTGACGTTTCTGAAGAATTTTAACAGTTTTCTTGTATCTACGAACGCCAGAATGCATAAAATTGACCTAAACATCTCCTTTTCCTATTCTGAGACGATTCTGCATGCTTTAAGTGTGTTTGGTGGCTCAGAACCGTCAAAAATCGTTGAAATATAGTTCAAATTCAATAAAAATCGACAAAAGTACAGTTTCAGCTAAAATTTGATGGTTTCGTTGCACTTTCCGAGCCCGTAGGGTATCTGAGTGGCTTAGAAGTACAAGAAGACACTTCAAAAGTGACGTTTCTGAAGAATTTTAACAGTTTTCTTGTATCTACGAACGCCAGAATGCATAAAATTGACCTAAACGTCTCCTTTTCCTATTCTGAGTCGATTCTGCATGCTTTAAGTGTGTTTGGTGGCTCAGAACCATCAAAAATCGTTGAAATATAGTTCAAATTCAATAAAAATCGACAAAAATACAGTTTCTAGCTAAAATATGATGGTTTCGTTGCACTTTCCGAGCCCGTAGGGTATCTGAGTGGCTTAAAAGTACAAGAAAACACTTCAAAAGTAACGTTTCTGAAGAATTTTAACGGTTTTCTTGTATCTACGAAAGCCAGAATGCATAAAATTGACCTAAACGTCTTCTTTTCCTATTCTGAGTCGATTCTGCATGCTTTAAGTGTGTTTGGTGGCTCAGAACCTTCAAAAATCGTTGAAATATAGTTCAAATTCAATAAAAATCGACAAAAATACAGTTTCTACCTAAAATTTGATGGTTTCGTTGCACTTTCCGAGCCCGTAGTGTATCTGAGTGGCTTAAAAGTACAAGAAAACACTTCAAAAGTGACGTTTCTGAAGAATTTTAACAGTTTTCTTGTATCTACGAACGCCAGAATGCATAAAATTGACCTAAACGTCTCCTTTTCCTATTCTGAGTCGATTCTGCATGCTTTAAGTGTGTTTGGTGGCTCAGAACCAACAAAAATCGTTGAAATATAGTTCAAATTCAATAAAAATCGACAAAAATACAGTTTCTAGCTAAAATTTGATGGTTTCGTTGCACTTTCCGAGCCCGCAGGGTATCTGAGTGGCTTAAAAGTACAAGAAAACACTTCAAAAGTGACGTTTCTGAAGAATTTTAACAGTTTTCTTGTATCTACGAACGCCAGAATGCATAAATTTGACCTAAACGTCTCCTTTTCCTATTCTGAGTCGATTCTGCATGCTTTAAGTGTGTTTGGTGGCTCAGAACCATCAAAAATCGTTGAAATATAGTTCAAATTCAATAAAAATCGACAAAAATACAGTTTCTAGCTAAAATTTGATGGTTTCGTTGCACTTTCCGAGCCCGTAGGGTATCTGAGTGGCTTAAAAGTACAAGAAAACACTTGAAAAGTGACGTTTCTGAAGAATTTTAACAGTTTTCTTGTATCTACGAACGCCAGAATGCATGAAATTGACCTAAACGTCTCCTTTTCCTATTCTGAGTCGATTCTGCATGCTTTAAGTGTGTTTGGTGGCTCAGAACCATCAAAAAACCTTGAAATATAGTTCAAATTCAATAAAAATCGACAAAAATACAGTTTCTAGCTAAAATTTGATGGTTTCGTTGCACTTTCCGAGCCCGTAGGGTATCTGAGTGGCTTAAAAGTACAAGAAAACACTTCAAAAGTGAGGTTTCTGAAGAATTTTAACAGTTTTCTTGTACCTACGAATGCCAGAATGCATAAAATTGACCTAAACGTCTCCTTTTCCTATTCTGAGTCGATTCTGCATGCTTTAAGTTTGTTTGGTGGCTCAGAACCATCAAAAATCGTTGAAATATAGTTCAAATTCAATAAAAATCGACAAAAATACAGTTTCTAGCTAAAATTTGATGGTTTCGTTGCACTTTCCGAGCCCGTAGGGTATCTGAGTGGCTTAAAAGTACAAGAAAACACTTCAAAAGTAACGTTTCTGAAGAATTTTAACGGTTTTCTTGTATCTACGAACGCCAGAATGCATAAAATTGACCTAAACGTCTTCTTTTCCTATTCTGAGTCGATTCTGCATGCTTTAAGTGTGTTTGGTGGCTCAGAACCATCAAAAATCGTTGAAATATAGTTCAAATTCAATAAAAATCCACAAAAATACAGTTTCTAGTTAAATTTGATGGTTTCGTTGCACTTTCCGAGCCCGTAGGGTATCTGAGTGGCTTAAAAGTACAAGAAAACACTCCAAAAGTGACGTTTCTGAAGAATTTTAACAGTTTTCTTGTATCTACGAACGCCAGAATGCATAAAATTGACCTAAACATCTCCTTTTCCTATTCTGAGACGATTCTGCATGCTTTAAGTGTGTTTGGTGGCTCAGAACCGTCAAAAATCGTTGAAATATAGTTCAAATTCAATAAAAATCGACAAAAGTACAGTTTCAGCTAAAATTTGATGGTTTCGTTGCACTTTCCGAGCCCGTAGGGTATCTGAGTGGCTTAGAAGTACAAGAAGACACTTCAAAAGTGACGTTTCTGAAGAATTTTAACAGTTTTCTTGTATCTACGAACGCCAGAATGCATAAAATTGACCTAAACGTCTCCTTTTCCTATTCTGAGTCGATTCTGCATGCTTTAAGTGTGTTTGGCGGCTCAGAACCATCAAAAATCGTTGAAATATAGTTCAAATTCTATAAAAATCGACAAAAATACCGTTTCTAGCTAAAATTTGATGGTTTCGTTGCACTTTCCGAGCCCGTAGGGTATCTGAGTGGCTTAAAAGTACAAGAAAACACTTCAAAAGTGACGTTTCTGAAGAATTTTAACAGTTTTCTTGTATCTACGAACGCCAGAATGCATAAAATTGACCTAAACGTCTCCTTTTCCTATTCTGAGTCGATTCTGCATGCTTTAAGTGTGTTTGGTGGCTCAGAACCATCAAAAATCGTTGAAATATAGTTCAAATTCAATAAAAATCGACAAAAATACGGTTTCTAGCTAAAATTTGATGGTTTCGTTGCACTTTCCGAGCCTGTTGGGTATCTGAGTGGCTTAAAAGTACAAGAAAACACTTCAAAGGTGACGTTTCTGAAGAATTTTAACAGTTTTCTTGTATCTACGAACGCCAGAATGCATAAAATTGACCTAAACGTCTCCTTTTCCTATTCTGAGTCGATTCTGCATGCTTTAAGTGTGTTTGGTGACTCAGAACCATCAAAAATCGTTGAAATATAGTTCAAATTCAATAAAAATCAACAAAAATACAGTTTCTAGCTAAAATTTGATGGTTTCGTTGAACTTTCCGAGTCCGTAGGTTATCTGAGTGGCTTAAAAGTACAAGAAAACACTTCAAAAGTGACGTTTCTGAAGAATTTTAACAGTTTTCTTGTATCTACGAACGCCAGAATGCATAAAATTGACCTAAACGTCTCCTTTTCCTATTCTGAGTCGATTCTGCATGCTTTAAGTGTGTTTGGTGGCTCACAACCATCAAAAATCGTTGAAATATAGTTCAAATTCAATAAAAATCGACAAAAATACAGTTTCTAGCTAAAATCTGATGGTTTCGTTGCACTTTCCGAGCCCGTAGGTTATCTGAGTGGCTTAAAAGTACAAGAAAACACTTCAAAAGTGACGTTTCTGAAGAATTTTAACGGTTTTCTTGTATCTACGAACGCCAGAATGCATAAAATTGACTTAAACGTCAACACTTCGACTCAGAATAGGAAAAGGAGACGTTTAGGTCAATTTTATGCATTCTGGCGTTCGTAGATACAAGAAAACTGTTAAAATTCTTCAGAAACGTCACTTTTGAAGTGTTTTCTTGTACTTTTAAGCCACTCAGATACCCAACGGGCTCGGAAAGTGCAACAAAACCATAAAATTTTAGCTAGAAACTGTATTTTTGTCGATTTTTATTGAATTTGAACTATATTTCAACGATTTTTGATGGTTCTGAGCCACCAAACACACTTAAAGCATGTAGAATCGACTCAGAATAGGAAAAGGAGACGTTTAGGTCAATTTTATGCATTCTGGCGTTCGTAGATACAAGAAAACTGTTAAAATTCTTCAGAAACGTTACTTTTGAAGTGTTTTCTTGTGCTTTTAAGCCACTCAGATACCCTAGGGGCTCGGAAAGTGCAACCAAACCATCAAATTTTAGCTAGAAACTGTATTTTTGTCGATTTTTTTTGAATTTGAACTATATTTCAACGATTTTTGATGGTTCTGAGCCACCAAACACACTTAAAGCATGCAGAATCGACTCAGAATAGGAAAAGGAGACGTTTAGGTCAACTTTATGCATTCTGGCGTTCGTAGATACAAGAAAACTGTTAAAATTCTTCAGAAACGTCACTTTTGAAGTGTTTTCTTGTACTTTTAAGCCACTCAGATACCCTACGGGCTCGGAAAGTGCAACGAAACCATCAAATTTTAGCTAGAAACTGTATTTTTGTCGATTTTTATTGAATTTGAACTATATTTGAACGATTTTCGATGGTTCTGAGCCACCAAACACACTTAAAGCATGCAGAATCGACTCAGAATAGGAAAAGGAGACGTTTAGGTCAATTTTATGCATTCTGGCGTTCGTAGATACAAGAAAACTGTTAAAATTCTTCAGAAACGTCACTTTTGAAGTGTTTTCTTGTACTTTTAAGCCACTCAGATAACCTACGGGCTCGGAAAGTGCAACGAAACCATCAAATTTTAGCTAGAAACTGTATTTTTGTCGATTTTTATTGAATTTGAACTATATTTCAACGATTTTTGATGGTTCTGAGCCACCAAACACACTTAAAGCATGCAGAATCGACTCAGAATAGGAAAAGGAGACGTTTAGGTCAATTTTATGCATTCTGGCGTTCGTAAATACAAGAAAACTGTTAAAATTCTTCAGAAACGTCACTTTTGAAGTGTTTTCTTGTACTTTTAAGGCCCGGTATTTCAGTAGTTGGTTAAAATCAGGGTTAACTAACCTTGGTTAAATTTTAACCAAAACTTTAACCAAGAACCGGTATTTCAGTGTCGAAAATTTGGTTAAGTATATTCTGGTTAACTAACCATTATTTCTCTTAAGTTGGTATCGTAATTGGTCTACCAGTTGAAAAGAGCATGTGCGAGGATATATTCTTTCATATTTTGGTGGGCGTGTAGGCGTTTTTATAACCTCACTTTTGCTTTATTTACATTTTGATTGTGAAAGTGTTGTTTCTTTTTAAGTGAATCGTGCGAAAAATAATTTAAAAAAATTGGTCTAAAGAGTTTAGACAGTACTTCCCTCGCTGTCGGAAACTTGACGACTGCATGCCTATTGTGTTTTTTTTCTCATTACATTTATGTAGTGGGAATTTAAAAAAAAATTGCGATGACGTCATCAACATTTTTGCAAGGACACGTATATCAGTTGGGATAGATGTAGTGTAATACTAAGAATAAAATTATTATATTCTCAAATTTTCGGGAAAATGAATTGGGTCGTTTTGAATATTGATTTGTAATAATCAATAAAATAACGAAACAATTTACTCACGTATAACTACGTATCAGAGGCAACTGAAAATCGTGCATGTATAAACATTCTTAATTTAAGATGACAGGCGTAACAGCATACGTGAGAGTCAAACAGAGAAACTGTAAACAAAACGACCATCGGTTTTATTGCTTCGACTTCCGCTTATTATACATATAAAACATTGGGTTTTATTTTAATTCTTGACGGTGAAATTCACAATTGGTTGATTATAAACATGTCTATTTCACATTCGCGGAACCAAGTGAACGCATAAAACAAATCCAGGTCTGTAATGTTAAAGTCGATGTAAATAAGCGTGCTACCCTTATGTTTCAACCGAGTTTTTCCTTTAACAAATTTTGTGTCTACCAAATTGGGTTGGTTAGGGTGTAATACTAATAATAAGTGTTGCCTTTAATTTAATCAATAAAAAAAATTGACTTCATTAATTTTTTTGAACCACCTCTTAAGAAAATCTAAAAAATATGAATGGAATGATAAATCACAAGTACAAACACATCATGTTTTTTGCATTTTAGATAGGATTTATTCAGCAAAATTTAAGGGTGACGTCATCAATTTTTTTAGGAGGGATGAACAAATACATTTTGAACAAAAGTTTACCATGCTTATAATAACTTTAAAATATTCCCAAGATTTCAAAGCATTCGGTTTTCTAATTCCTGATTAAATCGATAAAATAAATTCACGCCTTCATTAATTTTTTTGAGTCACCCTGCATATGCAAATCCAAAAATATGATTGGAATGATAAATCACAAGTACAGACTCATCATATTTTGTACATTTTAGATACGATTTATTCGGCAAACTTTTGAGCTGACGTCATCAGTTTTTTGTAGAAGATAACCAAATATATTTTGACTAAAAATTTATTATGCTCTTTATAACCTTAAAACATCTGCAAGATTTCAAAGCATTCGGTTTTGTAGTTCCTGATTAAATCAATAAAATAAATTTACGCATTCATTAATTTTTTTGAGTCACCCTGTATATGCAAATCCAAAAAATTTGAATGGAATGATAAATCATAAGAAGAGACTCACCATATTTTGTACATTTTAGATAGGATTTTTTCAGCAAAATTTTGTGGTGACATCATAAATTTTTTAGGGGGACGACCAAATACGTTTTGATCAAAAATTTACCATGCTTATGATAATTTTAAAATATCTTCATGATTTCGAAGCATTCGGTTTTGTAGTTCCTGAGTAAATCAGTAAAATAAATTTACGCTTTCATTTATTTTCTTAAATCACCCTGTATATGCAAATCCAAAAAATATGAATGGAGTGATAGATCACAAGTACAGACTGATCATATTTTGTACATTTTAGATATGATTTATTCGGCAAACTTTCGAGCTGACGTCATCAAGTTTTTAGAGGGGATAAGCAAATATATTTTGACTAAACATTTATTATGCTCTTTATAACCTTAAAACATCTGCAAGATGTCAGAGCATTCCGTTTTGTAGTTCCTGATTAAATCAATAAAATATATTTACGCATTCATTAATTTTTTTGAGTCACTCTGTATATGCAAATCCAAAAAATATGAATGGAGTGATAAATGACAAGTACAGGCTCATCATATTTTGTACATTTTAGATATGATTTATTCGGCAAACTTTCGAGCTGACGTCATCAAGTTTTTGGAGGGGATAAGCAAATATATTTTGACTAAACATTTATTATGCTCTTTATGACCTTAAAACATCTGCAAGATTTCAGAGCATTCGGTTTTGTAGTTCCTGATTAAATCAATAAAATATATTTACGCATTCATTAATTTTTTTGAGTCACCCTGTATATGCAAATCCAAAAAATATGAATGGAGTGATAGATCACAAGTACAGACTCATCATATTTTGTACATTTTAGATATGATTTATTCCACAAACTTTTGAGCTGACGTCATCAAGTTTTTGGAGGGGATAAGCAAATATTTTTTGACTAAAGATTTATGATGCTCTTTATAGCCTTAAAACATCTGCAAGGTTTCAAAGCATTCTGGTTAGCAGATTAAAAATTAAATTTCAAAATGTTGTTTTATAATTTTGATTTTTTTTCCAAAAATCTGGACGTTGCGGGTGAAAAGTCGATTCAGAGTTGTAAACTACATGTGTAGGACTATGTTATTTTATACAATTGAAAACCCATTTACTATGTACAATTTTGAAGTGACGTCATCGCATTAGTGGTGGGGATGATTAGACAAATTTTGGTTAGCGTTTTACCATCTACATGATATTCTTAATATAAGTACAAAATTTCACAACAATCGGTCGAGTACTTTCGGAGATTATCTGTCTAATAAAATCCGGGACAACAGACGGACAGACGGACGGACAGACGGACGGACAGACGGACGGACAGACGGACGGACAGACGGACGGACAGACGGACGGACAGACGGACGGACAGACGGACGGACAGACGGACGGACAGACAGACGGAAATGGGAGACCTATTTCTTCGTCTTCTAGGGGTCATGAAAGATCGAGAAAACGTAAAAGTAGAGAGTCGGCCGACGGACTCGATTACAATACTTCCTTTGCTTACGCTCGGGAAGTAAAAATGGCAAATATTTACTCTTCTAGCGATAGTGACTCAGACGATGAGCAAGTTATTAATTTTGTTGTCCGCTTGGGACGAATTCGCAAAGTTCCTAGAATACAGATACGAAGGGACCATTTTAATTACTGGGACGACCAAGAATTTTATTGTAGGTTCAGACTGTCAAAAGAATCTGTAACAAATTTGATACATTCAATTCATGATGTCATAAAGCATCCGACAAATTGGTATAAAATATACAATTTAAAATAATATAAGCTGTTTAATGAATGTATTTCAGGAATCACGCTCTTACATCAATGGAAATGTTGTTAATTACACTCCGATTTTTCGCGACAGGCAGTTTCTTAATTGTAATTGGAGATTTTGGAGGTGTTCACAAGAGTACTGTGGGAAAAGCAATAAACAGAGTGAGTGAAAGACAAAACTAGTCATAAAAATGTTACCTATGTTACAATAAATTGAAGGTTACAAGAGCTATTGCAAATTTGCGGGAAGAATACATAAAATTTCCTCAAACAGGAGAAGAAATCTCTATAGTGCAACAAGGTTTTTATCAACTTGCAAGATTCCCACGAGTTGTTGGTGCTTTAGATTGCACACATATCAAAATAAAGTCACCGGGTATGTTAATAAGGTATTTTGTGTTAACGGACATTAGTATAGAACATTTTGCAGGTGGAGAAAATGCTGAAATTTATCGCAATCGGAAAAATTTTTTCTCCCTGAATGTGCAAACAATTGCTGCTTCTAATTTAAAAATAATAAATATTGTAGCAAGATGGCCCGGTTCTGCTCACGACTCAACAATTTTTAGAAATTCTGAGATTTGCAGAAAATTTCAAAATGCAGAAATGGAGCGTGCAATACTTGTTGGGGATGCAGGTTACCCTATTCAAAATTTTTTAATGACACCATTGACAGTGACAAATACAATTGCTCAAAATTTATATAACGAGTCACTGATTAGAACACGAAACCCAGTTGAACGTTCTTATGGTGTTTGGAAACGACGCTTCCCGATTTTAAGTAATGGCATAAATCTACACCTACGAATGGTTCCCTGGATAATTGTAGCCACAGCAGTCTTGCATAATATCGCAATTTTAAACGACGAAGATGAACCACCTCCCTTAAATCTCGAAGAGCAAAGAGCTTTTGATTTGGCAGATGATGTACCAGTTGCTGATGATGTAAATAGAAATAACAACAACAGAGCAAGAAATGAATTCATTGCATATTTTGCAAATTTGTAAATTTACATATATAGTGTAGAAGTTTATAAATTATTTCTAAATTCATTAAATGCAATTTCAGCTCATGTTCCGCTCTATGCTTTAGTTGGTTTAGTATTTTTCATTGTTCACATCACTTATGTATTCATCTAACCAAGTAAATTAATTTATTATATCTCACTGATTTACTGATTATTATCAACATCGGAGAACGTGATTTGTTGTTTCAACAATGTCATCCTTAATGCATGCTCCTCCTGAATTAATTTCAATTTTACACAATGTTCTTCTTCACGATGCCGCAGTTTTTGCTCATGTTCCTCCTGCAATTGGTTCTTCATTATTGCATGGATTTCCTGTTTTTGCTTGTGGTCTTCTTCAAGTAACTTTTTTTTGAAAACTGAGTTGTTCCTTTTCTCGTCGGCAAGCTGACACCATTTGTAATTAGTAATATTTCCACCCACTCTTATTTTACCTGCGGAGAGTACATTTTATTTTCAAAGTTACTTATTACTATTATTAATTATGTCAAATCACCTTTCTTTGAAACTTGTAGTGGTTTCGAGGGAAGCTTTTTTAACATTCTTGGAGTGTATTGTGACCAGTCTGAAAAAAAAATAACCATGTGTTTAATGTTTAACAATACTTTATATCTTACCTAATTCATTTTCCTGCGTATCCCCCGGTTGTGCAACTACGTCTTCTTCTAAAACTAAAAATAAAATATATATTATAATTTTAATAACAATTAATTTATTACTTTGCACTTACCTAATTGTGATGAAGAGGCACTGTTTTCTGTGAAGAAGCTGTTTGACGTCCCCATATTCTCTACAAAAAAGGTGTTATTATGAAATTTACAAGTATGTATATATTTTTTGTATAGGTACCTTCATTTTCAATCTCTGGGACAATTGAATCCTCAATTTCATTTCTGTTTGTTATTTCTACATCTAGAACTTAAGAATCAATTACAACCATGTTGTTGTTATTTTAATGTCTAATAAGTGATAACTTACCATCATTATCACACACCGCTGGCAAACCTGTCAATCTGTCTCCCAAAATTTCGCGGACAGTTGCGTCTACTGACGTCTCTGTTGGGCCTTTGGAGGGACCACCGCCAGTGCCTCGTGCGTATTTTTTATCGTGGGCAAAATTGCAAACTGCGGTTTTTTTTAAATTTGTCCATTTGTCTTTTAGATTCCTGGACGTTCGAGGCACGGTACCAGAAATGGCATTAAATGTTTCTGTCAACTTCTCCCAGGCTATCCCCTTTTGCTTATTATTGACGATTCCAGTTTCTTTGCACTCGATCACCTACTTGTTTTGTCTAACCAAATCTACAAGTAGGCAAATTTCTTGTGTTTCAAAATTTTTTGATCTAACACGTTCACGTTCACTGTTCATCCTGTAGCTTTTATTATATACTTAACAGTGAAAAAAAAACACAACAACAGGCACGAGGTACACGAGAAAACGAGGTTAGAACGGTGATTAATAACAAGAACAACTGTCAAAACTGGTCTTCAAAATGTCTCCCAAAATTTCGCGGACAGTGGCGTCTACTGCGCATGTGTTAACCAAAAAAATAATGGTTAAACCACCTAGCTGGGCTGGGTTAGAGTAACCAACAAATTTAACCGTCAAATATCTTAACCCCACACTGAAATACACTTAACCAAAACTTTTTTTGGTTAACTATAATTTCTTGGTTTAACCAACAACTGAAATACCGGGCCTAAGCCACTCAGATACCCTACGGGCTCGGAAACTGCAACGAAACCATCAAATTTTAGCTAGAAACTGTATTTTTGTCGATTTTTATTGAATTTGAACTATATTTCAACGTTTTTTGATGGTTCTGAGCCACCAAACACACTTAAAGCATGCAGAATCGACTCAGAATAGGAAAAGGAGGCGTTTAGGTCAATTTTATGCATTCTGGCGTTCGTAGATACAAGAAAACTGTTAAAATTCTTCAGAAACGTCACTTTTGAAGTGTTTTCTTGTACTTTTAAGCCACTCAGATACCCTAGGGGCTCGGAAAGTGCAACCAAACCATTAAATTTTAGCTAGAAACTGTATTTTTGTCGATTTTTATTGAATTTGAACAATATTTCAACGATTTTTGATGGTTCTGAGCCACCAAACACACTTAAAGCATGCAGAATCGACTCAGAATAGGAAAAGGAGACGTTTAGGTCAACTTTATGCATTCTGGCGTTCGTAGATACAAGAAAACTGTTAAAATTCTTCAGAAACGTCACTTTTGAAGTGTTCTCTTGTACTTTTAAGCCACTCAGATACCCAACGGGCTCGGAAAGTGCAACGAAACCATCAAATTTTAGCTAGAAGCTGTATTTTTGTCGATTTTTATTGAATTTGAACTATATTTCAACGATTTTTGATGGTTCTGAGCCACCAAACACACTTAAAGCATGCAGAATCGACTCAGAATAGGAAAAGGAGACGTTTAGGTCAATTTTATGCATTCTGGCGTTCGTAGATACAAGAAAACTGTTAAAATTCTTCAGAAACGTCACTTTTGAAGTGTTTTCTTGTACTTTTAAGCCACTCAGATACCCTACGGGCTCGGAAAGTGCAACGAAACCATCAAATTTTAGTTAGAAACTGTATTTTTGTCGATTTTTATTGAATTTGAACTATATTTATGGTTCTGAGCCACCAAACACACTTTTCTTGTACTTTTAAGCCACTCAGATACCCTATGGGCTCGGAAAGTGCAACGAAACCATCAAATTTTAGCTAGAAACTGTATTTTTGTCGATTTTTATTGAATTTGAACTATATTTCAACGATTTTTGATGGTTCTGAGACCCCAAACACACTTAAAGCATGCAGAATCGACTCAGAATAGGAAAAGGAGACGTTTAGGTCAATTTTATGCATTCTGGCGTTCGTAGATACAAGAAAACTGTTAATATTCTACAGAAACGTCACTTTTGAAGTGTTTTCTTGTACTTTTAAGCCACTCAGATACCCTACGGGCTCGGGAAGTGCAACGAAACCATCAAATTTTAGCTAGAAACTGTATTTTTGTCGATTTTTATTGAATTTGAACTATATTTCAACGATTTTTGATGGTTCTGAGCCACCAAACACACTTAAAGTATGCAGAATCGACTCAGAATAGGAAAAGGAGACGTTTAGGTCAATTTTATGCATTCTGGCGTTCGTAGATACAAGAAAACTGTTAAAATTCTTCAGAAACGTCACTTTTGAAGTGTTTTCTTGTACTTTTAAGCCACTCAGATACCCTACGGTCTCGGAAAGTGCAACGAAACCATCAAATTTTAGCTAGAAACTGTATTTTTGTGGATTTTTATTGAATTTGAACTATATTTGAACGATTTTTGATGGTTCTGAGCCACCAAACACACTTAAAGCATGCAGAATCGACTCAGAATAGGAAAAGGAGACGTTTAGGTCAATTTTATGCATTCTGGCGTTCGTAGATACAAGAAAACTGTTAAAATTCTTCAGAAACGTCACTTTTGAAGTGTTTTCTTGTACTTTTAAGCCACTCAGATACCCTACGGGCTCGGAAAGTGCAACGAAACCATCAAATTTTAGCTAGAAACTGTATTTTTGTCGATTTTTATTGAATTTGAACTATATTTCAACGCTTTTTGATGGTTCTGAGCCACCAAACACACTTAAAGCATGCAGAATCGACTCAGAATAGGAAAAGGAGACGTTTAGGTCAATTTTATGCATTCTGGCGTTCGTAGATACAAGAAAACTGTTAAAATTCTTCAGAAACGTCACTTTTGAAGTGTTTTCTTGTACTTTTAAGCCACTCAGATACCCTAGGGGCTCGGAAAGTGCAACCAAACCATCAAATTTTAGCTAGAAACTGTATTTTTGTCGATTTTTATTGAATTTGAACTATATTTCAACGATTTTTGATGGTTCTGAGCCACCAAACACACTTTTCTTGTACTTTTAAGCCACTCAGATACCCTATGGGCTCGGAAAGTGCAACGAAACCATCAAATTTTAGCTAGAAACTGTATTTTTGTCGATTTTTATTGAATTTGAACTATATTTCAACGATTTTTGATGGTTCTGAGCCACCAAGCACACTTAAAGCATGCAGAATCGACTCAGAATAGGAAAAGGAGACGTTTAGGTCAATTTTATGAATCTGGCGTTCGTAGATACAAGAAAACTGTTAAAATTCTTCAGAAACGTCACTTTTGAAGTGTTTTCTTGTACTTTTAAGCCACTCAGATACCCTATGGGCTCGGAAAGTGCAACGAAACCATCAAATTTTAGCTAGAAACTGTATTTTTGTCGATTTTTATTGAATTTGAACTATATTTCAACGATTTTTGATGGTTCTGAGCCACCAAACACACTTAAAGCATGCAGAATCGACTCAGAATAGGAAAAGGAGACGTTTAGGTCAATTTTATGCATTCTGGCGTTCGTAGATACAAGAAAACTGTTAATATTCTACAGAAACGTCACTTTTGAAGTGTTTTCTTGTAAATCCACAAATACTAACCTCGCAATCTTTACGGATTACTTGTTCAAAAATGTTGAAAATGGTTACGCAGTTGACTGTATTTACACAGATATAAAAAAAGCTTTTGATAGCGTCAATATTCAGCTATTAGTCAATAAATTAAATAACTTAGGTATACGTAACCCCATATTATCTTGGATAAACTCGTATCTGACAGGTCGTTTGCAAAGAGTAAAAATATCCAATAATAGATCACGTTTTATTGAAGTAACTTCTGGAGTGCCACAAGGATCACATATCGGTCCGCTACTATTTTTGGTTTTTATTAATGACGTAAACTCGGTTTTTAAACATTGTAGATTTTTACTTTTCGCAGATGACTTGAAACTTTTTTGTCGTATTCGTAACTCAACTGATGTTATATTACTTCAAGAGGACCTTGGGAAATTTGTAGAATGGTGTGATTCTAATAAATTGGAATTAAATATTGAGAAATGTAAAGCCATTAGATTTTCCTTGAAAAAATTATTAGATCCTCCAACATATTTTATAAAAGATCGGAAACTAGAAACTACCCTTTCAGTAAATGACTTAGGCGTAACTTTTTCCTCCAAATTGGACTTCAATATCCATATTGACAATATTGCCAATAAAGCAAATAAATTGCTCGGTTTTCTTATTCGACAGGGTACTATCTTTTATAATCTTAGGACCTTTATAATTTTGTATTGCTCTCTTGTGCGTTCCGTGTTAGAATATTGCACAGTAATTTGGTCTCCTTATCATTTAGTTAAGATCCAAAGACTTGAGAAGATACAGAGTCGTTTTATAAAATTTTTATGTTTTAAATTTAATGTTGACTTTAAATCAAACAACTACGTCAATCTCCTACAATTCTTTGGTTTGGCTCTTTTAGAATCTCGTAGAACTTATTTCGACCTCTATTTTATGTTCAAGATTTTAAATAATATGTGTAATTGTACCAATCTTTATTCTTTGTTTAATTTTCATGTTCCAGCTCGGAACGTCAGAAACCCGATTCTATTTGATGTGCCATTTCATCGCACATATTATTCATCAAACTCTGTCGTTCCTAGACTGTCGAACCTAGCAAATAAATACCGCCGTGACATTAGCCTTTTTAATGTGTCTAGTATTGTATTTAAACGCTCAGTGCGTATAGCACTGAAAATGTAACTACGTACATGTTGTGTAATGGTGAATCCGTTAATAAATCAATTATTATTATTATTTTTAAGCCACTCAGATACCCAACGGGCTCGGGAAGTGCAACGAAACCATCCAATTTTAGCTAGAAACTGTATTTTTGTCGATTTTTATTGAATTTGAACTATATTTCAACGATTTTTGATGGTTCTGAGCCACCAAACACACTTAAAGCATGCAGAATCGACTCAGAATAGGAAAAGGAGACGTTTAGGTCAATTTTATGCATTCTGGCGTTCGTAGATACAAGAAAACTGTTAAAATTCTTCAGAAACGTCACTTTTGAAGTGTTTTCTTGTACTTTTAAGCCACTCAGATAACCTACGGTCTCGGAAAGTGCAACGAAACTATCAAATTTTAGCTAGAAACTGTATTTTTGTCGATTTTTATCGAATTTGAACTATATTTCAAAGATTTTTGATGGTTCTGAGCCACCAAACACACTTAAAGCATGCAGAATCGACTCAGAATAGGAAAAGGAGACGTTTAGGTCAATTTTGTGCATTCTGGCTTTCGTAGATACAAGAAAACTGTTAAAATTCTTCAGAAACGTCACTTTTGAAGAGTTTTCTTGTACTTTTAAGCCACTCAGATAACCTACGGGCTCGGAAATTGCAACGAAACCATCAAATTTTAGCTAGAAACTGTATTTTTGTCGATTTTTATTGAATTTGAACGATATTTCAACGTTTTTTGATGGTTCTGAGCCACCAAACACACTTAAAGCATGCAGAATCGACTCAGAATAGGAAAAGGAGACGTTTAGGTCAATTTTATGCATTCTGGCGTTCGTAGATACAAGAAAACTGTTAATATTCTACAGAAACGTCACTTTTGAAGTGTTTTCTTGTACTTTTAAGCCACTCAGATACCCTACGGGCTCGGGAAGTGCAACGAAACCATCAAATTTTAGCTAGAAACTGTATTTTTGTCGATTTTTATTGAATTTGAACTATATTTCAACGATTTTTGATGGTTCTGAGCCACCAAACACACTTAAAGTATGCAGAATCGACTCAGAATAGGAAAAGGAGACGTTTAGGTCAATTTTATGCATTCTGGCGTTCGTAGATACAAGAAAACTGTTAAAATTCTTCAGAAACGTCACTTTTGAAGTGTTTTCTTGTACTTTTAAGCCACTCAGATACCCTACGGTCTCGGAAAGTGCAACGAAACCATCAAATTTTAGCTAGAAACTGTATTTTTGTGGATTTTTATTGAATTTGAACTATATTTGAACGATTTTTGATGGTTCTGAGCCACCAAACACACTTAAAGCATGCAGAATCGACTCAGAATAGGAAAAGGAGACGTTTAGGTCAATTTTATGCATTCTGGCGTTCGTAGATACAAGAAAACTGTTAAAATTCTTCAGAAACGTCACTTTTGAAGTGTTTTCTTGTACTTTTAAGCCACTCAGATACCCAACGGGCTCGGAAAGTGCAACGAAACCATCAAATTTTAGCTAGAAACTGTATTTTTGTCGATTTTTATTGAATTTGAACTATATTTCAACGCTTTTTGATGGTTCTGAGCCACCAAACACACTTAAAGCATGCAGAATCGACTCAGAATAGGAAAAGGAGACGTTTAGGTCAATTTTATGCATTCTGGCGTTCGTAGATACAAGAAAACTGTTAAAATTCTTCAGAAACGTCACTTTTGAAGTGTTTTCTTGTACTTTTAAGCCACTCAGATAACCTAGGGGCTCGGAAAGTGCAACCAAACCATCAAATTTTAGCTAGAAACTGTATTTTTGTCGATTTTTATTGAATTTGAACTATATTTCAACGATTTTTGATGGTTCTGAGCCACCAAACACACTTTTCTTGTACTTTTAAGCCACTCAGATACCCTATGGGCTCGGAAAGTGCAACGAAACCATCAAATTTTAGCTAGAAACTGTATTTTTGTCGATTTTTATTGAATTTGAACTATATTTCAACGATTTTTGATGGTTCTGAGCCACCAAACACACTTAAAGCATGCAGAATCGACTCAGAATAGGAAAAGGAGACGTTTAGGTCAATTTTATGAATCTGGCGTTCGTAGATACAAGAAAACTGTTAAAATTCTTCAGAAACGTCACTTTTGAAGTGTTTTCTTGTACTTTTAAGCCACTCAGATACCCTATGGGCTCGGAAAGTGCAACGAAACCATCAAATTTTAGCTAGAAACTGTATTTTTGTCGATTTTTATTGAATTTGAACTATATTTCAACGATTTTTGATGGTTCTGAGCCACCAAACACACTTAAAGCATGCAGAATCGACTCAGAATAGGAAAAGGAGACGTTTAGGTCAATTTTATGCATTCTGGCGTTCGTAGATACAAGAAAACTGTTAATATTCTACAGAAACGTCACTTTTGAAGTGTTTTCTTGTATTTTTAAGCCACTCAGATACCCTACGGGCTCGGGAAGTGCAACGAAACCATCCAATTTTAGCTAGAAACTGTATTTTTGTCGATTTTTATTGAATTTGAACTATATTTCAACGATTTTTGATGGTTCTGAGCCACCAAACACACTTAAAGCATGCAGAATCGACTCAGAATAGGAAAAGGAGACGTTTAGGTCAATTTTATGCATTCTGGCGTTCGTAGATACAAGAAAACTGTTAAAATTCTTCAGAAACGTCACTTTTGAAGTGTTTTCTTGTACTTTTAAGCCACTCAGATAACCTACGGTCTCGGAAAGTGCAACGAAACTATCAAATTTTAGCTAGAAACTGTATTTTTGTCGATTTTTATCGAATTTGAACTATATTTCAACGATTTTTGATGGTTCTGAGCCACCAAACACACTTAAAGCATGCAGAATCGACTCAGAATAGGAAAAGGAGACGTTTAGGTCAATTTTGTGCATTCTGGCTTTCGTAGATACAAGAAAACTGTTAAAATTCTTCAGAAACGTCACTTTTGAAGAGTTTTCTTGTACTTTTAAGCCACTCAGATAACCTACGGGCTCGGAAATTGCAACGAAACCATCAAATTTTAGCTAGAAACTGTATTTTTGTCGATTTTTATTGAATTTGAACGATATTTCAACGTTTTTTGATGGTTCTGAGCCACCAAACACACTTAAAGCATGCAGAATCGACTCAGAATAGGAAAAGGAGACATTTAGGTCAATTTTATGCATTCTTCCGTTCGTAGATACAAGAAAACTGTTAAAATTCTTCAGAAACGTCACTTTTGAAGTGTTTTCTTGTACTTTTAAGCCACTCAGATACCCCACGGGTTCGGAAAGTGCAACGAAAGCATCAAATTTTAGCTAGAAACTGTATTTTTGTCGATTTTTGTTGAATTTGAACTATATTTCAACGATTTTTGATGGTTCTGAGCCACCAAACACACTTAAAGCATGCAGAATCGACTCAGAACAGGAAAAGGAGACGTTTAGGTTAATTTTATGCATTCTGGCGTTCGTAGATACAAGAAAACTGTTAAAATTCTTCAGAAACGTCACTTTTGAAGTGTTTTCTTGTACTTTTAAGCCACTCAGATACCCAATGGGCTCGGAAAGTGCAACGAAACCATCAAATTTTAGCTAGAAACTGTATTTTTGTCGATTTTTATTGAATTTGAACTATATTTCAACGGTTTTTGATGGTTCTGAGCCACCAAACACACTTAAAGCATGCAGAATCGACTCAGAATAGGAAAAGGAGACGTTTAGGTCAATTTTATGCATTCTGGCGTTCGTAGATACATGAAAACTGTTAAAATTCTTCAGAAACGTCACTTTTGAAGTGTTTTCTTGTACTTTTAAGCCACTCAGATACCCAACGGGCTCGGAAAGTGCAACGAAACCATCAAATTTTAGCTAGAAACTGTATTTTTGTCGATTTTTATTAAATTTGAACTATATTTCAACGATTTTTGATGGTTCTGAGCCACGAAACACACTTAAAGCATGCAGAATCGACTCAGAATAGGAAAAGGAGACGTTTAGGTCAATTTTATGCATTCTGGCGTTCGTAGATACAAGAAAACCGTTAAAATTCTTCAGAAACGTCACTTTTGAAGTGTTTTCTTGTACTTTCAAGCCACTCAGATACCCTACGGGCTCGGAAAGTGCAACGAAACCATCAAATTTTAGCTAGAAACTGTATTTTTGTCGATTTTTATTGAATTTGAACTATATTTCAACGATTTTTGATGGTTCTGAGCCACCAAACACACTTAAAGCATGCAGAATCGACTCAGAATAGGAAAAGGAGACGTTTAGGTCAATTTTATGCATTCTGGCGTTCGTAGATACAAGAAAACTGTTAAAATTCTTCAGAAACGTCACTTTTGAAGTGTTTTCTTGTACTTTTAAACCACTCAGATACCCTGCGGACTCGGAAACTGCAACGAAACCATCAAATTTTAGCTAGAAACTGTATTTTTGTCGATTTTTATTGAATTTGAACTATATTTCAACGATTTTTGATGGTTCTGAGCCACCAAACACACACCATCAAAAATCGTTGAAATATAGTTCAAATTCAATAAAAATCGACAAAAATACAGTTTCTAGCTAAAATTTGATGGTTTCGTTGCACTTTCCGAGCCCGTAGGGTATCTGAGTGGCTTAAAAGTACAAGAAAACACTTCAAAAGTGACGTTTCTGAAGAATTTTAACGGTTTTCTTGTATCTACGAACGCCAGAATGCATAAAATTGACCTAAACGTTTCCTTTTCCTATTCTGAGTCGATTCTGCATGCTTTAGGTGTGTTTGGTGGCTCAGAACCATCAAAAATCGTTGAAATATAGTTCAAATTCAATAAAAATCGACAAAAATACAGTTTCTAGCTAAAATTTGAGGGTTTCGTTGCACTTTCCGAGCCCGTTGGGTATCTGAGTTGCTTAAAAGTACAAGAAAACACTTCAAAAGTGTCGTTTCTGAAGAATTTTAACAGTTTTCTTGTATCTACGAACGCCAGAATGCATAAAATTGACCTAAACGTCTCCTTTTCCTATTCTGAGTCGATTCTGCATGCTTTAAGTGTGTTTGGTGGCTCAGAACAATCAAAAATCGTTGAAATATAGTTCAAATTCAATAAAAATCCACAAAAATACTGTTTCTAGCTAAAATTTGATGGTTTCGTTGCACTTTCCGAGCCCGTCGGGTATCTGATTGGCTTAAAAGTACAAGAAAACACTTCAAAAGTGACGTTTCTGAAGAATTTTAACAGTTTTCTTGTATCTACGAACGCCAGAATGCATAAAATTGACCTATACGTCTCCTTTTCCTATTCTGAGTCGATTCTGCATGCTTTAAGTGTGTTTGGTGGCTCAGAACCATCAAAAATCGTTGAAATATAGTTCAAATTCAATAAAAATCGACAAAAAGACAGTTTCTAGCTAAAATTTGATGGTTTCGTTGCACTCTCCGAGCCCGCAGGGTATCTGAGTGGTTTAAAATACAAGAAAACACTTCAAAAGTGACGTTTCTGAAGAATTTTAACAGTTTTCTTGTATCTACGAACGCCAGAATGCATAAAATTGACCTAAACGTCTCCTTTTCCTATTCTGAGTCAATTCTGCATGCTTTAAGTGTGTTTGGTGGCTCAGAACCATCAAAAATCATTGAAATATAGTTCAAATTCAATAAAAATCGACAAAAATACAGTTTCTAGCTGAAATTTGATGGTTTCGTTGCACTTTCCGAGCCCGTAGGGTATCTGAGTGGCTTAAAAGTACAAGAAAACACTTCAAAAGTGACGTTTCTGAAGAATTTTAACAGTTTTCCTGTATCTACGAACGCCAGAATGCATAAAATTGACCTAAACGTCTCCTTTCCCTATTCTGAGTCGATTCTGCATGCTTTAAGTGTGTTTGGTGGCTCAGAACCATCAAAAATCGTTGAAATATAGTTCAAATTCAATAAAAATCGACAAAAATACAGTTTCTAGCTAAAATTTGATGGTTTCGTTGCACTTTCCGAGCCCGTAGGGTATCTGAGTGCCTTAAAAGTACAAGAAAACACTTCACAAGTGACGTTTCTGAAGAATTTTAACAGTTTTCTTGTATCTACGAACGCCAGAATGCATAAAATTGACCTAAACGTCTCCTTTTCCTATTCTGAGTCGATTCTGCATGCTTTAAGTGTGTTTGGTGGCTCAGAACCATCAAAAATCGTTGAAATATAGTTCAAATTCAATAAAAATCGACAAAAATACAGTTTCTAGCTAAAATTTGATGGTTTCGTTGCACTTTCCGAGCGCGTAGGGTATCTGAGTGGCTTAAAAGTACAAGAAAACACTTCAAAAGTGACGTTTCTGAAGAATTTTAACAGTTTTCTTGTATCTACGAACGCCAGAATGCATAAAATCGACCTAAACGTCTCCTTTTCCTATTCTGAGTCGATTCTGCATGCTTTAAGTGTGTTTGGTGGCTCAGAACCATCAAAAATCGTTGAAATATAGTTCAAATTCAAAAAAAATCGACAAAAATACAGTTTCTAGCTAAAATTTGATGGTTTCGTTGCACTTTCCGAGCCCGTTGGGTATCTGAGTGGCTTAAAAGTAAAAGAAAACACTTCAAAAGTGACGTTTCTGAAGAATTTTAACAGTTTTCTTGTCTCTACGAATGCCAGAATGCATATAATTGACCTAAACGTCTGCTTTTCCTATTCTGAGTCGATTCTGCATGCTTTAAGTGTGTTTGGTGGCTCAGAACCATCAAAAATCGTTGAAATATAGTTCAAATTCAATAAAAATCGACAAAAATACAGTTTCTAGCTAAAATTTGATGGTTTCGTTGCACTTTCCGAGCCCGTAGGGTATCTGAGTGGCTTAAAAGTACAAGAAAACACTTCAAAAGTGACGTTTCTAAAGAATTTTAACAGTTTTCTAGTATCTACGAACGCCAGAATGCATAAAATTGACCTAAACGTCTCCTTTTCCTATTCTGAGTCGATTCTGCATGCTTTAAGTGTGTTTGGTGGCTCAGAACCATCAAAAATCGTTGAAATATAGTTCAAATTCAATAAAAATCGATAAAAATACAGTTTCTAGCTAAAATTTGATGGTTTCGTTGCACTTTCCGAGCCCGTAGTGTATCTGAGTGGCTTAAAAGTACAAGAAAACACTACAAAAGTGACGTTTCTGAAGAATTTTAACAGTTTTCTTGTATCTACGAACGCCAGAATGCATAAAATTAACCTAAACGTCTCCTTTTCCTATTCTGAATCGATTCTGCATTCTTTAAGTGTGTTTGGTGGCTCAGAACCATCAAAAATCGTTGAAATATAGTTCAAATTCAACAAAAATCGACAAAAATACAGTTTCTAGCTAAAATTTGATGGTTTCGTTGCACTTTCCGAGCCCGTTGGGTATCTGAGTGGCTTAAAAGTACAAGAAAACACTTCAAAAGTGACGTTTCTGAAGAATTTTAACAGTTTTCTTGTATCTACGAACGCCAGAATGCATAAAATTGACCTAAACGTCTCCTTTTCCTATTCTGAGTCGATTCTGCATGCTTTAAGTGTGTTTGGTGGCTCAGAACCATCAAAAATCGTTGAAATATGGTTCAAATTCAATAAAAATCGACAAAAATACAGTTTCTAGCTAAAATTTGATGGTTTCGTTGCACTTTCCGAGCCCGTAGGGTATCTGAGTGGCTTAAAAGTACAAGAAAACACTTCAAAAGTGACGTTTCTGAAGAATTTTAACAGTTTTCTTGTATCTACGAACGCCAGAATGCACAAAATTGACCTAAACGTCTCCTTTTCCTATTCTGAGTCGATTCTGCATGCTTTAAGTGTGTTTGGTGGCTCAGAACCATCAAAAATCGTTGAAATATAGTTCAAATTCAATAAAAATCGACAAAAATACAGTTTCTAGCTAAAATTTGATGGTTTCGTTGCACTTTCCGAGCCCGTAGGGTATCTGAGTGGCTTAAAAGTACAAGAAAACACTTCAAAAGTGACGATTCTTGTACTTTTAAGCCACTCAGATACCCTACGGGCTCGGAAAGTGCAACGAAACCATCAAATTTTAGCTAGAAACTGTATTATTGTCGATTTTTACTGAATTTGAACTATATTTCAACGTTTTTTGATGGTTCTGAGCCACCAAACACACTTAAAGCATGCAGAATCGACACAGAATAGGAAAAGGAGACGTTTAGGTCAATTTTATGCATTCTGGCGATCGTAGATACAAGAAAACTGTTAAAATTCTTCAGAAACGTCACTTTTGAAGTGTTTTCTTGTACTTTTAAGCCACTCAGATACCCTACGGGCTCGGAAAGTGCAACGAAACCATAAAATTTTAGCTAGAAACTGTATTTTTGTCGATTTTTATTGAATTTGAACTATATTTCAACGTTTTTTGATGGTTCTGAGCCACCAAACACACTTAAAGCATGCAGAATCGACTCAGAATAGGAAAAGGAGACGTTTAGGTCAAATTTATGCATTCTGGCGTTCGTAGATACAAGAAAACTGTTAAAATTCTTCAGAAGCGTCACTTTTGAAGTGTTTCCTTGTACCTTTAAGCCACTCAGATACCCTACGGGCTCGGAAAGTGCAACGAAACCATCAAATTTTAGCTAGAAACTGTATTATTGTCGATTTTTACTGAATTTGAACTATATTTCAACGTTTTTTGATGGTTCTGAGCCACCAAACACACTTAAAGCATGCAGAATCGACACAGAATAGGAAAAGGAGAAGTTTAGGTCAATTTTATGCATTCTGGCGATCGTAGATACAAGAAAACTGTTAAAATTCTTCAGAAACGTCACTTTTGAAGTGTTTTCTTGTACTTTTAAGCCACTCAGATACCCTACGGGCTCGGAAAGTGCAACGAAACCATAAAATTTTAGCTAGAAACTGTATTTTTGTCGATTTTTATTGAATTTGAACTATATTTCAACGTTTTTTGATGGTTCTGAGCCACCAAACACACTTAAAGCATGCAGAATCGACTCAGAATAGGAAAAGGAGACGTTTAGGTCAAATTTATGCATTCTGGCGTTCGTAGATACAAGAAAACTGTTAAAATTCTTCAGAAACGTCACTTTTGAAGTGTTTCCTTGTACCTTTAAGCCACTCAGATACCCTACGGGCTCGGAAAGTGCAACGAAACCATCAAATTTTAGCTAGAAACTGTATTTTTGTAGATTTTTATTGAATTTGAACTATATTTCAAAGTTTTTTGATGATTCTGAGCCACCAAACACACTTAAAGCATGCAGAATCGATTCAGAATTGGAAAAGGAGACGTTTAGGTCAATTTTATGCATTCTGGCGTTCGTAGATACAAGAAAACTGTTAAAATTCTTCAGAAACGTCACTTTTGAAGTGTTTTCTTGTACTTTTAAGCCACTCAGATACCCTACGGGCTTGGAAAGTGCAACGAAACCATCAAATTTTAGCTAGAAACTGTATTTTTGTCGATTTTTATTGAATTTGAACTATATTTCAAAGTTTTTTGATGGTTCTGAGCCACCAAACACACTTAAAGCATGCAGAATCGACTCAGAATAGGAAAAGGAGACGTTTAGGACAATTTTATGCATTCTGGCGTTCGTAGATACAAGAAAACTGTTAAAATTCTTCAGAAACGTCACTTTTGAAGTGTTTTCTTGTACTTTTAAGCCACTCAGATACCCTATGGGCTCGGAAAGTGCAACGAAACCATCAAATTTTAGCTAGAAACTGTATTTTTGTCGATTTTTATTGAATTTGAACTATATTTCAACGTTTTTTGATGGTTCTGATCCACCAAACACACTTAAAGCATGCAGAATCCACTCAGAATAGGAAAAGGAGACGTTTAGGTCAATTTTATGCATTCTGGAGTCCGTAGATACAAGAAAACTGTTAAAATTCTTCAGAAACGTCACTTTTGAAGTGTTTTCTTGTACTTTTAAGCCACTCAGATACCCTACGGGCTCGGAAAGTGCAACGAAACCATCAAATTTTAGCTAGAAACTGTATTTTTGTCGATTTTTATTGAATTTGAACTTTATTTCAACGTTTTTTGATGGTTCTGAGCCACCAAACACACTTAAAGCATGCGGAATCGACTCAGAATAGGAAAAGGAGACGTTTAGGCCAATTTTATGCATTCTGGCGTTCGTAGATACAAGAAAACAGTTAAAATTCTTCAGAAACGTCACTTTTGAAGTGTTTTCTTGTACTTTTAAGCCACTCAGATACCCTACGGGCTCGGAAAGTGCAACGAAACCATCAAGTTTTAGCTAGAAACTGTATTTTTGTCGATTTTTATTGAATTTGAACTATATTTCAACGATTTTTGATGGTTCTGAGCCACCAAACACACTTAAAGCATGCAGAATCGACTCAGAATAGGAAAAGGAGACGTTTAGGTCAATTTTATGCATTCTGGCGTTCGTAGATACAAGAAAACCGTTAAAATTCTTCAGAAACGTCACTTTTGAAGTGTTTTCCTGTACTTTTAAGCCACTCAGATACCCTACGGGCTCGGAAATTGCAACGAAACCATCAAATTTTAGCTAGAAACTGTATTTTTGTCGATTTTTATTGAATTTGAACTATATTTCAACGATTTTTGATGGTTCTGAGCCACCAAACACACTTAAAGCATGCAGAATCGACTCAGAATAGGAAAAGGAGACGTTTAGGTCAATTTTATGCATTCTGGCGTTCGTAGATACAAGAAAACTGTTAAAATTCTTCAGAAACGTCACTTTTGAAGTGTTTTCTTGTACTTTTAAGCCACTCAGATACCCAACGGGCTCGGAAAGTGCAACGAAACCATCAAATTTTAGCTAGAAACTGTATTTTTGTCGATTTTTATTGAATTTGAACTATATTTCAACGATTTTTGATGGTTCTGAGCCACCAAACACACTTATGGCATGCAGAATCGACTCAGAATAGGAAAAGGAGACGTTTAGGTCAATTTTATGCATTCTGGCGTTCGTAGATACAAGAAAACTGTTAAAATTCTTCAGAAACGTCACTTTTGAAGTGTTTTCTTGTACTTTTAAGCCACTCAGATACCCAACGGGCTCGGAAAGTGCAACGAAACCATCAAATTTTAGCTAGAAACTGTATTTTTGTCGATTTTTATTGAATTTGAACTATATTTCAACGATTTTTGATGGTTCTGAGCCACCAAACACACTTAAAGCATGCAGAATCGACTCAGAATAGGAAAAGGAGACGTTTAGGTCAATTTTATGCATTCTGGCGTTCGTAGATACAAGAAAACTGTTAAAATTCTTCAGAAACGCCACTTTTGAAGTGTTTTCTTGTACTTTTAAGCCACTCAGATAACCTACGGGCTCGGAAAGTGCAACGAAACCATCAAATTTTAGCTAGAAACTGTATTTTTGTCGATTTTTATTGAATTTGAACTATATTTCAACGATTTTTGATGGTTCTGAGCCACCAAACACACTTAAAGCATGCAGAATCGACTCAGAATAGGAAAAGGAGACGTTTAGGTCGATTTTATGCATTCTGGCGTTCGTAGATACAAGAAAACTGTTAAAATTCTTCAGAAACGGCACTTTTGAAGTGTTTTCTTGTACTTTTAAGCCACTCAGATACCCAACGGGCTCGGAAAGTGCAACGAAACCATCAAATTTTAGCTAGAAACTGTATTTTTGTCGATTTTTATTGAATTTGAACTATATTTCAACGATTTTTGATGGTTCTGAGCCACCAAACACACTTAAAACATGCAGAATCGACTCAGAATAGGAAAAGGAGACGTTTAGGTAAATTTTATGCATTCTGGCGTTCGTAGATACAAGAAAACTGTTAAAATTCTACAGAAACGTCACTTTTGAAGTGTTTTCTTGTACTTTTAAGCCACTCAGATACCCTATGGGCTCGGAAAGTGCAACGAAACCATCAAATTTTAGCTAGAAGCTGTATTTTTGTCGATTTTTATTGAATTTCAACTATATTTCAACGATTTTTGATGGTTCTGAGCCACCAAACACACTTAAAGCATGCAGAATCGACTCAGAATAGGAAAAGGAGACGTTTAGGTCAATTTTATGCATTCTGGCGTTCGTAGATACAAGAAAACTGTTATAATTCTTCAGAAACGTCACTTTTGAAGTGTTTTCTTGTACTTTTAAGCCACTCAGATACCCTACGGGCTCGGAAAGTGCAACGAAACCATCAAATTTTAGCTAGAAACTGTATTTTTGGCGATTTTTATTGAATTTGAACTATATTTCAACGATTTTTGATGGTTCTGGGCCACCAAACACACTTAAAACATGCAGAATCGACTCAGAATAGGAAAAGGAGACGTTTAGGTCAATTTTATGCATTCTGGCGTTCGTAGATACAAGAAAACTGTTAAAATTCTTCAGAAACGTCACTTTTGAAGTGTTTTCTTGTACTTTTAAGCCACTCAGATACCGTACGGGCTCGGAAAGTGCAACGAAACCATCAAATTTTAGCTAGAAACTGTATTTTTGTCGATTTTTATTGAATTTGAACAATATTTCAACGATTTTTGATGGTTCTGAGCCACCAAACACACTTAAAGCATGCAGAATCGACTCAGAATAGGAAAAGGAGACATTTAGGTCAATTTTATGCATTCTGGCGTTCGTAGATACAAGAAAACTGTTAAAATTCTTCAGAAACGTCACTTTTGAAGTGTTTTCTTGTACTTTTAAGCCACTCAGATACCCTACGGGCTCGGAAAGTGCAACGAAACCATCAAATTTTAGCTAGAAACTGTATTTTTTTCGATTTTTATTGAATTTGAACTACATTTCAACGATTTTTGATGGTTCTGAGCCACCAAACACACTTAAAGCATGCAGTATCGACTCAGAATGGGAAAAGGAGACGTTTAGGTCAATTTTATGCATTCTTGCGTTCGTAGATACAAGAAAACTGTTAAAATTCTTCAGAAACGTCACTTTTGAAGTGTTTTCTTGTGCTTTTAAGCCACTCAGATACCCTACGGTCTCGGAAAGTGCAACGAAACCATCAAATTTTAGCTAGAAACTGTATTTTTGTCGATTTTTATTGAATTTGAACCATATTTCAACGATTTTTGATGGTTCTGAGCCACCAAACACACTTAAAGCATGCAGAATCGACTCAGAATTGGAAAAGAAAACGTTAAGGTCAATTTTATGCATTCTGGCGTTCGTAGATACAAGAAAACTGTTAAAATTCTTCAGAAACGTCACTTTTGAAGTGTTTTCTTGTACTTTTAAGCCACTCAGAGACCCTATGGGCTCGGAAAGTGCAACGAAACCATCAAATTTTAGCTAGAAACTGTATTTTTTCGATTTTTATTGAATTTGAACCATATTTCAACGATTTTTGATGGTTCTGAGCCACCAAACACACTTAAAGCATGCAGAATCGACTCAGAATTGGAAAAGAAAACGTTAAGGTCAATTTTATGCATTCTGGCGTTCGTAGATACAAGAAAACTGTTAAAATTCTTCAGAAACGTCACTTTTGAAGTGTTTTCTTGTACTTTTAAGCCACTCAGATACCCAATGGGCTCGGAAAGTGCAACGAAACCATCAAATTTTAGCTAGAAACTGTATTTTTGTCGATTTTTATTGAATTTGAACTATATTTCAACTATTTTTGATGGTTCTGAGCCACCAAACACACTTTTCTTGTACTTTTAAGCCACTCAGATACCCTATGGGCACGGAAAGTGCAACGAAACCATCAAATTTTAGCTAGAAACTGTATTTTTGTCGATTTTTATTGAATTTGAACTATATTTCAACGATTTTTGATGGTTCTGAGCCACCAAACACACTTTTCTTGTACTTTTAAGCCACTCAGATACCCAATGGGCTCGGAAAGTGCAACGAAACCATCAACTTTTAGCTAGAAACTGTATTTTTGTCGATTTTTATTGAATTTGAACTATATTTCAACGATTTTTGATGGTTCTGAGCCACCAAACACACTTAAAGCATGCAGAATCGACTCAGAATAGGAAAAGGAGACGTTTAGGTCAATTTTATGAATCTGGCGTTCGTAGATACAAGAAAACTGTTAAAATTCTTCAGAAACGTCACTTTTGAAGTGTTTTCTTGTACTTTTAAGCCACTCAGTTACCCTAAGGGCTCGGAAAGTGCAACGAAACCATCAAATTTTAGCTAGAAACTGTATTTTTGGCGATTTTTATTGAATTTGAACTATATTTCAACGATTTTTGATGGTTCTGAGCCACCAAACACACTTAAAGCATGCAGAATCGACTCAGAATAGGAAAAGGAGACGTTTAGGTCAATTTTATGCATTCTGGCGTTCGTAGATACAAGAAAACTGTTATAATTCTTCAGAAACGTCACTTTTGAAGTGTTTTCTTGTACTTTTAAGCCACTCAGATACCCTACGGGCTCGGAAAGTGCAACGAAACCGTCAAATTTTAGCTAGAAACTGTATTTTTGTCGATTTTTATTGAATTTGAACTATATTTCAACGATTTTTGATGGTTCTGAGCCACCAAACACACTTAAAGCATGCAGAATCGACTCAGAATAGGAAAAGGAGACGTTTAGGTCAATTTTATGCATTCTGGCGTTCGTAGATACAAGAAAACTGTTAAAATTCTTCAGAAACGCCACTTTTGAAGTGTTTTCTTGTACTTTTAAGCCACTCAGATACCCTACGGGCTCGGAAAGCGCAACGAAACCATCAAATTTTAGCTAGAAACTGTATTTTTGTCGATTTTTATTGAATTTGAACTATATTTCAACGATTTTTGATGGTTCTGAGCCACCAAACACACTTAAAGCATGCAGAATCGACTCAGAATAGGAAAAGGAGACGTTTAGGTCAATTTTATGAATTCTGGCGTTCGTAGATACAAGAAAACTGTTAAAATTCTTCAGAAACGTCACTTTTGAAGTGTTTTCTTGTACTTTTAAGCCACTCAGATACCCTACGGGCTCGGAAAGTGCAACGAAACTATCAAATTTTAGCTAGAAACTGTATTTTTGTCGATTTTTATTGAATTTGAACTATATTTCAACGATTTTTGATGGTTCTGAGCCACCAAACACACTTAAAGCATGCAGTATCGACTCAGAATGGGAAAAGGAGACGTTTAGGTCAATTTTATGCATTCTTGCGTTCGTAGATACAAGAAAACTGTTAAAATTCTTCAGAAACGTCACTTTTGAAGTGTTTTCTTGTACTTTTAAGCCACTCAGATACCCAACGGGCTCGGAAAGTGCAACGAAACCATCAAATTTTAGCTAGAAACTGTATTTTTGTCGATTTTTATTGAATTTGAACTATATTTCAACTATTTTTGATGGTTCTGAGCCACCAAACACACTTTTCTTGTACTTTTAAGCCACTCAGATACCCTATGGGCTCGGAAAGTGCAACGAAACCATCAAATTTTAGCTAGAAACTGTATTTTTGTCGATTTTTATTGAATTTGAACAATATTTCAACGATTTTTGATGGTTCTGAGCCACCAAACACACTTAAAGCATGCAGAATCGACTCAGAATAGGAAAAGGAGACGTTTAGGTCAATTTTATGAATCTGGCGTTCGTAGATACAAGAAAACTGTTAAAATTCTTCAGAAACGTCACTTTTGAAGTGTTTTCTTGTACTTTTAAGCCACTCAGATACCCTAAGGGCTCGGAAAGTGCAACGAAACCATCAAATTTTAGCTAGAAACTGTATTTTTGTCGATTTTTCTTGAATTTGAACTATATTTCAACGATTTTTGATGGTTCTGAGCCACCAAACACACTTAAAGCATGCAGAATCGACTCAGAATAGGAAAAGGAGACGTTTAGATCAATTTTATGCATTCTGGCGTTCGTAGATACAAGAAAACTGTTAAAATTCTTCAGAAACGTCACTTTTGAAGTGTTTTCTTGTACCCAGTAAACACAGTTATGTCGTAACGATGTTAATGCCACTTAACTCTGTCTACGATCTTGTTAGCTGTTACATCCCAAACTGCGTACATTTGCTTTCCCTGTGCTATGTAATGTAATCAACAGTGACCCATGCTTGTAACATACTGGTGACATCCACACTGTTTCAGACTAGAGACGTGCTCGCTGGTACATCATCATAACGTTGTGTTAGTATGTCGCTAGATTCTCTATATTGTATGTATCTGTTACGTTTTATTTTAAACGCCAATATAACGTATTAAATGGACATAGACGTTACGTTTATATCGCAACATCGTAAACATATGACTCAGTATATTTTATTAACATGATCTATGCGATATGATTAGGCATTTCAGAAAATCTAGTTACCATTTAGGGATATGGATATGGAGAGTAAAATTTAGAGCTTACAGTAAATTATTATTTTATTCAATGTTTGAAAAAATATAATATGTAATAAGTAATAAAATATAAAAATTAATATAAATTCATAATATAAATAAATAAATATATGTATATATGATTTCCTAATTCGAAAATAATACAATATAATTTACACTTAAAAAAAGACACAGAAACTATAAACTGTCGTTGTTTTTTCTTTCTTCAGGCGTTGACTAGAATGCCGTAGCCACTCTGAGCAGCGTTGTTCTACTTCTTTTTCTATTGTGGAATGGGTCTTCATTGTAATTTCTTCAAAAATAAAAATTGTAATAATTATACTTATTGCAAAAAAAAAATACCTTTCATAATATTCATTGTTTTTGTCCCAGCCATTTTGGAATTTTCCTACCGAACAAACAAGCTACAGCAAATTCACTGAATTTTTTTTTTAATATACCCCCCACATTGTTCTTTTTCCCATTACCACCTATCTGGGACGATAGCAGTTCCTGAAATAAGAAAAGAAGAAAATATTTTTATGTGTATATATCGAGTGACTCTGAAATAAGTTCGGAAAATAAAACCACAACATCACGAAGTAGAGAAAATTTTAAGTAATTTCTTTTATCTAGTCCTAATTCAGGGGAAAAAATATCAAGATCTACACCTCATTCAGTGCCATTTGTTTTCATCTAAGCAACACACAGCAAAAATAAAGAAAAAATTTAGTCACAATTGAAACTGAATAAATCATTGCCGCATGATTTACATTCAACAAGATGTTCCGTATTTGTTTCTTGAAACTGGAGCAGCAATTTAATTACTTTGAATCCGTGTGACAATTAAAAGTTTTTTTTTTCCGAATCTATTTGGAAGTCACCGCGTATGTATAACATACAGGGTGCTTCACTATAAGACTTTTCTGCAACCCACTATGTATGTAACGTGTTAAGCGAAATGTGTCATGTTTAGTAGGTGACTAAAAAGTGTTATAGTATTACAGGCATCTACCTGTATATAATATCCAAAATTATGTTATATGTAAGTACATATAAATATATTTAGTCCAGTCATTTTAGCATAAAAAAGGGATCAACCTCGGAATGAGAGACAATAAGCTGAATTTTTGTATACGCCTTAATTTTGGCGTTCTAAAAGTTGTCTCAAAAGTCTCATAAAATCTCGTGTCTGCGTCGTAAGTTATTCAAGGTCAAAAGTCAAGATAAACAGTTTTTTGCAATTATCTCAGTTTGTATTGCTCCAATGATTTTAACAATTATTATCATAATTGTAGAGCACAAAATTTGGAACAAATTTGATTTGAAATATTTTTTCATGCGCTCAATCGTTTTTGAGATAGAGGACAGTGAGCGCGCAGCGCTCGTCCATACGTACTGTAATGCAATCAACCGTGAATATCTGTGAATACTACCTTGAATTTTGAATAATTTGTATTATTAATCAATTAATACATTGTATTTAATAACATTTTACATATTTTCAATATATTCATAGAATAATACTTACCTACTTTGTGTAATTAAAAACTCATTTAATGAAATATTTATTATATATCTCAATTTATTTATATCTTTAAAATGTGTAAGTTTTTAAATACTTATTTTTCTATCATGATTATAACTGGAAGGTCTGGAAACAACAATTCAGGGCACCGAAGATGACGACGATGAAACAGAAATTCCCGAACGTCCAGAAGATAACGGTGAAGAAGAAGAAAATTGATACTTTTGTTCTTTAAATTATTAAAAATTTACAGATTTTCACTGCAATTCAATTTCAATCGTAAGAAATGTACAGCTGCTGAATAAAGATAAAATTAAAATATATTAACTCGTTTTACTTCCTTAAAATTTACTTTGAAAAAATTAATATAACTTTAAGATATATAATAATCTAACCTAAGATATACCTACAATAAATATGTCATTTAAAGAGTTTTTAATTACACAAAGTAGGTAAGTATCATTAAATAAATGTATTGAAAATATGCAAAATGTTATTAAATGCAATGTATTAACTGATAAATAATACAAATTTTTCAAAATTCAAGGTAGTATTCACAGATATTCACGGTTGATTGCATTACAGTATGTATGGATGAACGCTGCGCGCCCACTGCCCTCTATCTCAAAAACGATTAAGTGTATCAAAAAATGTTTCAAAAAAAATTTGTCCCAAATTTTGTGCTCTACAATTATGATAATAAGTGTTAACATCATTAGAGCAATAGAAACCGAGATAATCGCAAAATAATGTTTTTCTTGACCTTTGACCTTGAATAACTTACGACGCAGACACGAGATTTTATGAGACTTTTGAGACAACTTTTAGAACGCTAAAATGAAGGTATATACGAAAATTCAGCTTATTATCTCTTATTCCGAGGTTGATCGCTAATTTGACTGGACTAATTGTATTTTTTTAACTTACAAAGAAACCTGCTTGTTGTAGTAGGCAGAGATAGTCTTCTAATTCCTCAAAATTTGGTTACTTGTGGTCTTGGCGGCATATCTTCTATTACTGTTTTCTTTTTGATTTGTCACATTTGATGACGTTTTCATATTGGAGATTTGTTCACTCGTTTCCTTTAGAATTTCTTTTATTTCGCACATATTTTTTGTATTTGTTTCAAGTCTAGAGTAAAATTATGTTCATTAGCACCTAGTTCATAAAAAATTGCAGTAACATACCTTTGCAACATGTTATGGCAAAGCACCTCACTCTCAAAAACAATCACCGTACGTTCTTCAAAATCAGCGGGAGTATCTTCAGTGATTAATGGTGGTATTTCCAGCTTGTCTGAAAAAACTGTTGTTGTTATTTACGTACAATTATCAAAAACAACAGAAGCATGTAAAAATTAAAATGATTACTTCATTAGAATTATACTAACTTACCTAGTGTAAATTCAACCCACGCTGAATGGCACAATTTCACAAAACTGCATTAAAAATGAAGTGAGTTACGGATTCACGAGAAAGGTTCGGTGGTTGTAAACGAAATGGCTAAATGGAATTCGACAGCTTCACTGTGAGTGTGAAGTGCAATAACCATAAATGCGGAAAAAAGGGATCGTCGACTCATAGACAAACCAAACCAACAAAGGTCCGACTGCACCCCCCAAACATCTGGTGGATAGTAAATGCAGAAGTTGAGCGTTATTTTTTTATTAGATAAAATAAATTTAATAAAATCAAAATTAACCACTCTCTAGTTTTTTTGCTACCCATCATCGCTTTATAAACGTCTTTATAAAATCAAAATTCGACGAATGAACTCTTCAAAACCTTGTCTCGTTTCAGGGACAATGGGCAAAGAATTTTTATGGCTTTGTTTGTGTCGTTGGGTCTTCCCTATATTACCCCAGATGTTTAAGGTGACCAGACTTTCCGATGTGATCGGAACTCTATCGATTTCAATACTCTAATAATTCCTATTTCAAATTTCGTCTAATAAATGTTCCGATTAAAACATTCGTTCCGTGAATGTTCCGATTTCTATATAAATTTGATAAGAATAAAAATAAATCCTCGGATAAATCACTAATTTTCATGAATAGTAATTTTATTTTGTGAAAAATTGGGAACAAAACTTGTATCGATACGGTTGTCAGCACTGTTTTAAATGTCAGCATATGTCAGTACTACTGTTAGTATATTACAACTAAAAATATTCAAAGCAGTTATATATCAGATTACGATGGAAATGGAAACTAATGTTCCGATTTCGGACTTTTGAAATCTGGTCACCTTACAGATGTTCTATTTATAATTTGCCAAGCAGGTACTTACAAAATAACATTTCAAGTAAACAAGTTTACAGAAATAATTCTTAGAAATTATTACAATGAAAAAAACTTGTCTTTGGTATATTTCTAATAAAGCCGTTGTATTTTTCGCTCTGAATATAATTATTAATTAAGCATTACGAACTCACTGACGAAGGTCACTTTTTAAAGAATACGACGACCCACATCTAATTGACCATATAATCTTTAACAATAAATTTCAAATAATACCATAGTGGTTTTTTTAAATTTTGATAGGGTGTTGTAAAACTATTTCTGTTTCTGTTTTCATTCCAGGTACTGTATTTACGTGGGCAAAGGATGCCGCACGTGGGATTTTAGGGGCGGAAACGTATACCTGCTTAGATACTGTAAATACAGTGGTGTCCAACGAAGACAACAACAGAAACATACCCGATGTATTGATTATTAATTTAGAGAGCGGATTTTATGAAATTTGCATATCCGTTATTTTTTGCATATAAGTCTTGATATTTAATATGTGAACGAATCATGCTAATTAAAAATGAATACACATAGTTTGTTTATATCGTAGATTTCGATCCGATCGAATTTCGAGACGATCGAAATTGTCAAACTCACTTTAATCTACGGGCGTTTATATCACGGAAAACAGTCCGTTCGATCTACTAATTTGTAGTTTGAAATTGGTTTGAGTTTGACGTTTGGAGAAAGATAATAGTGTAACATTATTTCTTTTTATCTGTGAAGTGGTCAACATAAATAATAAACCTATAAAAGTTCAAGCCCGTTTACATCGCATCTTCAAGCATTTGAATTCGTCTTAGATCCGATCGGTTCGATTCGATCCGACTAGTTTGTCGGATCGAATTTTGATAGTCAATCCGCTTCAACATTCGATCTGCAGCGTTTATACCATTAGTTTCAATCGGATCGGACTGAGTCAATCGGCTTGAAATCCACGATATAAACTAAGTAACAGCTATAAAAAAATTGCATATTTGCATATATTTACCTTCTGCTGCATATTTCACGTAACGGGTCCATATTTTGCATTTTTATCAATTTTTGTGCTACTTTGAAAAAAAAATGCCATTCGATCGGCATTTTTCTAGAAAAACGAAATTTCACTAATCATATTGCAAATATTGTCCTGAGCTTCAAATAACTGGGAAAGGTTTGGGTTTTATAGTAGTTTCGAAGAACCACCGGGTGTTAAGCCATCCTTCCAGGTAAATTCGGGTCCTAATTACTTTTGGAAATACCGTTCATTTCAATATTTTTGTTCGTTGTATTAATGGTCTTTTATCATGGTCGAAGGGACGTTATCCTATTATTTTTCATCGTGAGTTTGCATTTAAGTATTTAAAGCGATAGAGATGTGTGTCAATGTGTAGATAACTCAAATTAATTTATGAATTAAACCTTTTCCTGAACTTACTCTTCAAGAAGGAACTGTGTTTTGTTGTGACTGCTCTAATCCGATAAGTATTTTTACATCTGTGGACGCAGTACGCAATTTTTCTACTTACAAATACATACTTTAGAATCACCGGAAAAATTTTTGTTAGAATATTTCGAAAAATATTTAAAAATAAATTGTTACCAAAATAGTAATTAAATAGTCGATTACTACTATTTTTTAATTCGTTCTGTTTACAAATATTTATTTTTGAGTATAAGAATGTTATCTTAAAAAATGTCATTTATTTGTCAGTGAGATCTAATTAAACACTTTGCAATGTGATTTATGTATTTTTTGTAATAAAAGGTGAGGTGTTTTTGCAATTTGTAAATAAATTTAGTTCGGTTATTACGCTTTTTTTATTTTTGGAGCATATGCAATTGCATATCTCTGCATATATTAAGAAAGTTATTGCATATTTGCATAAATTTGATGCATGTCATATGATCATATTTCCCAAAATTTTGCTGCATATTTTCCGCTCTCTAGTTATTATACATACACTCTATTACCGACATTAAAAAAAGTCTACACTATTTCGTCATATCTGCTGCTTTATTATCAGTTTTCAGTTAGTTACATATTGGATATGAAATTAAGTGAATTTTTTGAATAAATAATAATTTAAAGATCAACCACGAAAATACTCAATTATAATTATACATTATACATTACCAGTTTATTTTAGAGCCCAAGATTACATTGGAAGTGAAGAAATTATTTAATTCATTTTTATTTAAGAACGATATCGCTGACCTTGAAATAGATTAGTTTTTTAATTTCGATTTTTTTCTTTTTGTTGCTTTTGTTGCCGATCAACATATTTTGCATTAGAATTAATAAAATAATGAAATATATCATTTTATTTTTCGAGCTCATTTCAAAATTCTGTATATGTATAATTGTTCCTTTTTGGTAGTGACGCATAGGCAGAGGTTAAAAAATAATGTCTCATTACTAGTCTTAATTCGTATTACCTGTTAGATCGAACATTTTTTAATTCTGATCATAAACTATGTGCATTAAGTCTTTTGTTCTGTTTTATAAAGCGCAGGTCGTTATGGACATATAAAAATAAAATTATAAATAAATATAATTACAGGAAATATAATATGAAAAAAAAAATTAAGAGCAACTCACTATTGGCGTCATCTCGGTTGTGCAAGATTTAAGACAGGGAAGAAATTTCTTTTTTTAAGACTCAGCATCTTTTGTTTATGAATATACTATTTACTTGCAACACAAACATAAATAATAAATATAAAATAGAGCTATATAATACTCGATATGTATGTTTTTAAATGTTTTTTGCTGTTGCCCTGTCAGAAACGTTAATTTTCGATTTAACATGCCATTTTGTAAAATCAACTGAAAAACACTTTGCATAATTAACTAATAAAAATAAAATATTCCGAAGCATGTATTACCTGCCAACTATATCGCTGCGACACAATAATGAGACATCTAGTAAATGCAGTTAACATTAGGTGTTAGTTACATAACAGGGGTACCACAGTGTGATGATTAAATGCTTATATGCAAGCTATATCGCTGCGACATAATAATGAGATATGTAGTAAATGTAGTCAACATTACGTGTTTGTTACATAGCATGAGTACTCCATTGTGATGTTATATAGCTTACGTTCCAGGTATATCGTTAAGACATAATCATGCGATGTACTTATTGTTCTTTTGTGAGTACGTACCTGTCACGTCAACATCACAACTGGTTTACTGGGTACTTTTAAGCCACTCAGATACCCTATGGGCTCGGAAATTGCAACGAAACCATCAAATTTTAGCTAGAAACTGTATTTTTGGCGATTTTTATTGAATTTGAACTATATTTCAACGATTTTTGATGGTTCTGAGCCACCAAACACACTTAAAGCATGCAGAATCGACTCAGAATAGGAAAAGGAGACGTTTAGGTTAATTTTATGCATTCTGGCGTTCGTAGATACAAGAAAACTGTTATAATTCTTCAGAAACGTCACTTTTGAAGTGTTTTCTTGTACTTTTAAGCCACTCAGATACCCTACGGGCTCGGAAAGTGCAACGAAACCGTCAAATTTTAGCTAGAAACTGTATTTTTGTCGATTTTTATTGAATTTGAACTATATTTCAACGATTTTTGATGGTTCTGAGCCACCAAACACACTTAAAGCATGCAGAATCGACTCAGAATAGGAAAAGGAGACGTTTAGGTCAATTTTATGCATTCTGGCGTTCGTAGATACAAGAAAACTGTTAAAATTCTTCAGAAACGCCACTTTTGAAGTGTTTTCTTGTACTTCTAAGCCACTCAGATACCCTACGGGCTCGGAAAGCGCAACGAAACCATAAAATTTTAGCTAGAAACTGTATTTTTGTCGATTTTTATTGAATTTGAACTATATTTCAACGATTTTTGATGGTTCTGAGCCACCAAACACACTTAAAGCATGCAGTATCGACTCAGAATGGGAAAAGGAGACGTTTAGGTCAATTTTATGCATTCTTGCGTTCGTAGATACAAGAAAACTGTTAAAATTCTTCAGAAACGTCACTTTTGAAGTGTTTTCTTGTACTTTTAAGCCACTCAGATACCCTATGGGCACGGAAAGTGCAACGAAACCATCAAATTTTAGCTAGAAACTGTATTTTTGTCGATTTTTATTGAATTTGAACTATATTTCAAAGATTTTTGATGGTTCTGAGTCACCAAACACACTATTCTTGTACTTTTAAGCCACTCAGATACCCAATGGGCTCGGAAAGTGCAACGAAACCATCAAATTTTAGCTAGAAACTGTCTTTTGTCGATTTTTATTGAATTTGAACAATATTTCAACGATTTTTGATGGTTCTGAGCCACCAAACACACTTAAAGCATGCAGAATCGACTCAGAATAGGAAAAGGAGACGTTTAGGTCAATTTTATGAATCTGGCGTTCGTAGATACAAGAAAACTGTTAAAATTCTTCAGAAACGTCACTTTTGAAGTGTTTTCTTGTACTTTTAAGCCACTCAGATACCCTACGGGCTCGGAAAGCGCAACGAAACCATCAAATTTTAGCTAGAAACTGTATTTTTGTCGATTTTTATTGAATTTGAACTATATTTCAACGATTTTTGATGGTTCTGAGCCACCAAACACACTTAAAGCATGCAGAATCGACTCAGAATAGGAAAAGGAGACGTTTAGGTCAATTTTATGCATTCTGGCGTTCGTAGATAGAAGAAAACTGTTAAAATTCTTCAGAAACGTCACTTTTGAAGTGTTTTCTTGTACTTTTAAGCCACTCAGATAACCTACGGGCTCGGAAAGTGCAACGAAACTATCAAATTTTAGCTAGAAACTGTATTTTTGTCGATTTTTATTGAATTTGAACTATATTTCAACGATTTTTGATGGTTCTGAGCCACCAAACACACTTAAAGCATGCAGTATCGACTCAGAATGGGAAAAGGAGACGTTTAGGTCAATTTTATGCATTCTTGCGTTCGTAGATACAAGAAAACTGTTAAAATTCTCCAGAAACGTCACTTTTGAAGTGTTTTCTTGTGCTTTTAAGCCACTCAGATACCCTACGGTCTCGGAAAGTGCAAAGAAACCATCAAATTTTAGCTAGAAACTGTATTTTTGTCGATTTTTATTGAATTTGAACCATATTTCAACGATTTTTGATGGTTCTGAGCCACCAAACACACTTAAAGCATGTAGAATCGACTCAGAATTGGAAAAGAAAACGTTAAGGTCAATTTTATGCATTCTGGCGTTCGTAGATACAAGAAAACTGTTAAAATTCTCCAGAAACGTCACTTTTGAAGTGTTTTCTTGTACTTTTCAGCCACTCAGATACCCTACGGGCTCGGAAAGTGCAACGAAACCATCAAATTTTAGCTAGAAACTGTATTTTTGTCGATTTTTATTGAATTTGAACTATATTTCAAGTATTTTTGATGGTTCTGAGCCACCAAACACACTTTTCTTGTACTTTTAAGCCACTCAGATACCCTATGGGCACGGAAAGTGCAACGAAACCATCAAATTTTAGCTAGAAACTGTATTTTTGTCGATTTTTATTGAATTTGAACTATATTTCAACGATTTTTGATGGTTCTGAGCCACCAAACACACTTAAAGCATGCAGAATCGACTCAGAATAGGAAAAGGAGACGTTTAGGTCAATTTTATGCATTCTGGCGTTCGTAGATACAAGAAAACTGTTAAAATTCTTCAGAAACGTCACTTTTGAAGTGTTTTCTTGTACTTTTAAGCCACTCAGATACCCAACGGGCTCGGAAAGTGCAACGAAACCATCAAATTTTAGCTAGAAACTGTATTTTTGTCAATTTTTATTGAATTTGAACTATATTTCAACGATTTTTGATGGTTCTGAGCCACCAAACACACTTAAAGCATGCAGAATCGACTCAGAATAGGAAAAGGAGACGTTTAGGTCAATTTTATGCATTCTGGCGTTCGTAGATACAAGAAAACTGTTAAAATTCTTCAGAAACGTCACTTTTGAAGTGTTTTCTTGTACTTTTAAGCCACTCAGATACCCTACGGGCTCGGAAAGTGCAACGAAACCATCAAATTTTAGCTAGAAACTGTATTTTTGTCGATTTTTATTGAATTTGAACTATATTTCAACGATTTTTGATGGTTCTGAGACACCAAACACACTTAAAGCATGCAGAATCGACTCAGAATAGGAAAAGGAGACGTTTAGGTCAATTTTATGCATTCTGGCGTTCGTAGATAGAAGAAAACTGTTAAAATTCTTCAGAAACGTCACTTTTGAAGTGTTTTCTTGTACTTTTAAGCCACTCAGATACCCTACGGGCTCGGAAAGTGCAACGAAACTATCAAATTTTAGCTAGAAACTGTATTTTTGTCGATTTTTATTGAATTTGAACTATATTTCAACGATTTTTGATGGTTCTGAGCCACCAAACACACTTAAAGCATGCAGTATCGACTCAGAATGGGAAAAGGAGACGTTTAGGTCAATTTTATGCATTCTTGCGTTCGTAGATACAAGAAAACTGTTAAAATTCTTCAGAAACGTCACTTTTGAAGTGTTTTCTTGTGCTTTTAAGCCACTCAGATACCCTACGGTCTCGGAAAGTGCAAAGAAACCATCAAATTTTAGCTAGAAACTGTATTTTTGTCGATTTTTATTGAACTTGAACCATATTTCAACGATTTTTGATGGTTCTGAGCCACCAAACACACTTAAAGCATGCAGAATCGACTCAGAATTGGAAAAGAAAACGTTAAGGTCAATTTTATGCATTCTGGCGTTCGTAGATACAAGAAAACTGTTAAAATTCTTCAGAAACGTCACTTTTGAAGTGTTTTCTTGTACTTTTAAGCCACTCAGATACCCTACGGGCTCGGAAAGTGCAACGAAACCATCAAATTTTAGCTAGAAACTGTATTTTTGTCGATTTTTATTGAATTTGAACTATATTTCAAGTATTTTTGATGGTTCTGAGCCACCAAACACACTTTTCTTGTACTTTTAAGCCACTCAGATACCCTATGGGCACGGAAAGTGCAACGAAACCATCAAATTTTAGCTAGAAACTGTATTTTTGTCGATTTTTATTGAATTTGAACTATATTTCAACGATTTTTGATGGTTCTGAGCCACCAAACACACTTTTCTTGTACTTTTAAGCCACTCAGATACCCTATGGGCTCGGAAAGTGCAACGAAACCATCAAATTTTAGCTAGAAACTGTATTTTTGTCGATTTTTATTGAATTTGAACGATATTTCAACGATTTTTGATGGTTCTGAGCCACCAAACACACTTAAAGCATGCAGAATCGACTCAGAATAGGAAAAGGAGACGTTTAGGTCAATTTTATGAATCTGGCGTTCGTAGATACAAGAAAACTGTTAAAATTCTTCAGAAACGTCACTTTTGAAGTGTTTTCTTGTACTTTTAAGCCACTCAGATACCCAACGGGCTCGGAAAGTGCAACGAAACCATCAAATTTTAGCTAGAAACTGTATTTTTGTCGATTTTTATTGAATTTGAACTATATTTCAACGATTTTTGATGGTTCTGAGCCACCAAACACACTTAAAGCATGCAGAATCGACTCAGAATAGGAAAAGGAGACGTTTAGGTAAATTTTATGCATTCTGGCGTTCGTAGATACAAGAAAACTGTTAAAATTCTACAGAAACGTCACTTTTGAAGTGTTTTCTTGTACTTTTAAGCCACTCAGATACCCTATGGGCTCGGAAAGTGCAACGAAACCATCAAATTTTAGCTAGAAACTGTATTTTTGTCGATTTTTATTGAATTTGAACTATATTTCAACGATTTTTGATGGTTCTGAGCCACCAAACACACTTAAAGCATGCAGAATCGACTCAGAATAGGAAAAGGAGACGTTTAGGTCAATTTTATGCATTCTGGCGTTCGTAGATACAAGAAAACTGTTAAAATTCTTCAGAAACGTCACTTTTGAAGTGTTTTCTTGTACTTTTAAGCCACTCAGATACCCAACGGGCTCGGAAAGTGCAACGAAACCATCAAATTTTAGCTAGAAACTGTATTTTTGTCGATTTTTATTGAATTTGAACTATATTTCAACGATTTTTGATGGTTCTGAGCCACCAAACACACTTTTCTTGTACTTTTAAGCCACTCAGATACCCTATGGGCTCGGAAAGTGCAACGAAACCATCAAATTTTAGCTAGAAACTGTATTTTTGTCGATTTTTATTGAATTTGAACGATATTTCAACGATTTTTGATGGTTCTGAGCCACCAAACACACTTAAAGCATGCAGAATCGACTCAGAATAGGAAAAGGAGACGTTTAGGTCAATTTTATGAATCTGGCGTTCGTAGATACAAGAAAACTGTTAAAATTCTTCAGAAACGTCACTTTTGAAGTGTTTTCTTGTACTTTTAAGCCACTCAGATACCCAACGGGCTCGGAAAGTGCAACGAAACCATCAAATTTTAGCTAGAAACTGTATTTTTGTCGATTTTTATTGAATTTGAACTATATTTCAACGATTTTTGATGGTTCTGAGCCACCAAACACACTTAAAGCATGCAGAATCGACTCAGAATAGGAAAAGGAGACGTTTAGGTAAATTTTATGCATTCTGGCGTTCGTAGATACAAGAAAACTGTTAAAATTCTACAGAAACGTCACTTTTGAAGTGTTTTCTTGTACTTTTAAGCCACTCAGATACCCTATGGGCTCGGAAAGTGCAACGAAACCATCAAATTTTAGCTAGAAACTGTATTTTTGTCGATTTTTATTGAATTTGAACTATATTTCAACGATTTTTGATGGTTCTGAGCCACCAAACACACTTAAAGCATGCAGAATCGACTCAGAATAGGAAAAGGAGACGTTTAGGTCAATTTTATGCATTCTGGCGTTCGTAGATACAAGAAAACTGTTAAAATTCTTCAGAAACGTCACTTTTGAAGTGTTTTCTTGTACTTTTAAGCCACTCAGATACCCAACGGGCTCGGAAAGTGCAACGAAACCATCAAATTTTAGCTAGAAACTGTATTTTTGTCGATTTTTATTGAATTTGAACTATATTTCAACGATTTTTGATGGTTCTGAGCCACCAAACACACTTAAAGCATGCAGAATCGACTCAGAATAGGAAAAGGAGACGTTTAGGTCAATTTTATGCATTCTGGCGTTCGTAGATACAAGAAAACTGTTAAAATTCTTCAGAAACGTTACTTTTGAAGTGTTTTCTTGTACTTTTAAGCCACTCAGATACCACACGGGCTCGGAAAGTGCAACGAAACCATCAAATTTTAGCTAGAAACTGTATGTTAGCGCCATCTATCGGCGGCATAACAGAGAGAGAGAGAGCGGTGCGCGGTTTTAAAAGTACGAGTACGACCCTTTGACGTTTAACGTGCGCGTGCAATAAGGGACGCGTAGAAAAAGACACGAGGTGAAACCCGCTGGCGCCAGCAGAAGACGCAAGACAACCACCCCGAGTCTCATCCTCTTCTCCAAGAAAACTCATCCACCAGGTAGGATTTTCATCCCTCTTATATTTCTTCATCTCAACTCAAATAAATTGGCTAGTTGCCTCGCTCGCAACATATTGGTCCTTCGAGCCGGATCATTCCTCTGAATACAGTCCATTTCGCAATACATGTTGTTTAAATCATTCATTTCTGGTAGTTTTTGCTCTCTTTATCGTACCCGGCGACAGTCGAAGTTTTTCTTCACTCGAGCATCCTTATCGCAAACCGCTTTTTGTCTCCTCGTTGCTTATTGGTTTGTTTACAATTCAATCGTGTGATTTGTTTACAAAATGCCCACACCCGAAGAAATCCTTACCGAGCTGGAGGGATTACGCATTAAACGTGAATCACTATTTGCTAGAATTCAGAACGTTCTGGATTCTTCTCGAACCCTAACCTCAGAAAATGTTCGCTTGTTTCGACCTCGAATTGATAAATTAGTGGAATTGGAGGCAAGATTTGAGGGAATTCAAGATCAAATAATCGACCGCAATTCGCAAATAAAAATTGCTGCAGATAAATTGGAGGTTCTAAATGTCCAAAAAGCATGTGATAATATCATCTACGAAGTTCGTGGAAAATATATGGATCTGATTCGAAGTATGCCAGCCTCGAGCGATACCAGTTCAGCCCCACACACGTCCACGGCTAGCAAATCCTCTCTACCTAATATTGCCATTCCAAAGTTCAGCGGAAAGATCGAAGATTGTAATAATTTTATTTCTTTGTTTACTTCAATTATTCACAAAAACGCAACGCTTTCATCAGCGGAGAAATTTGTTTATTTGCGATCACTGCTTCATTCCGACGCATTAGCAGTCATTTCGGCGCTCGAAGTCACTCCCGAAAATTACGACCTTGCCTTCGCAGCTCTACAAAATCGTTACCAAAACAAAAGAAGACTCGCCATTCATTATCTTTCCCAAATCAAAAATTTTACTGGTTCATCTTTGAACACCCGCAACGGCCTTCAACACTTTCTCAACATTCATTCAAACTCCATAAACGCTTTGAGAGCTCTGAATATTCCCGATCTTGCTGACTTTCTCTTGTTCCAAATGGTTTCTGAAAACCTTGATACGAATATTCGTAAAGCCTTTGAAGCCAAAATACAGAGTAACAGCATTCCCACGTATAAAGAATTAATCGACTTCGTAACAGAACAATGCAAGACATTTGAAGTTGTCGGCGCTGCTGAAACCTCCAACACGAGCAAATCGCGCTTAAAATCTCTACCATCCAAGCGCCCCAACTCTTTCCTTACTAAAACGAAGGAAAATAATAGCCCTGGAAGCTCTCGAAAGGGACTACCACCTGCACCGACGTGTCCATTATGCCAAAGTAGTCATTCACTATCACGTTGTGAAGAATTTCTCGCCCAAGGTATCCAACAAAAATATGATACGATAAAATCTCTCAAACGATGTTTCAACTGCCTGGGTAACCATTTCCTAACCTCTTGTGCTTCTACAAATACGTGTAAACACTGCAATGGCAAACATCACACACTCTTGCATGCAGAGAAGGACAGTACAAAGGAAATTCCACCGAATAGTACTACTGTAACACTATCCTGTCGAACTACGAACAACCTGCTTCCCCATCATGTTTTATTAGGAACAGTACAGCTTTTTATTCAAGATGAAGCTGGAATCTTTTGGCCAATTCGAGCAGTTGTTGATCCTGGATCGCAAATCTCCGCGATAACTTTAAGAACAGTGAACAGATTGGGTCTTAGGCGATCGCAAGCAAAAAATATCGAGGTAAGTGGTATATCAGGATCATACACAAAAACCCAAGGAATAGTGAACTGCATTTTACGTTCCAAATATTCATCTGAAAGTCTCAAGGTCAATGCTGTGGTGTTAACATCCATCGCCAATAAATTGCCTACGCTTCCTCTACCAACTTCTATTCGTCAAAAATTTATGGAAATCGACCTTGCCGATTCTTCCTTTGATCAACCTTCAAAAATAGATTTTCTTATCGGTGCAGATATTTACCCACATATTTTATCACCTCATTCACCACATATAATTTCCGGGAATCCTTCTGCGATTCGAACACTTTTTGGTTGGATAATAATGGGAAATACCTCAATAGAACACCCTACTACCTCTTCAGTTTCGTTACTCGTCGTCAACCCTTCACTGGATTCTTTATTACGACAATTCTGGGAGCAAGAAGAAATTGAGATTTCAAAACCTGTTAATCCTGATGACGTATTTTGTGAAGAACACTTTCTTCAAACCCACTCTCGTGATGCTTCTGGCAGATATTCTGTGTCTTTACCCTTCAAAAAAGGATGTACTTCCCTTGGTGTAAATAGACACATTGCCATGAAGAGCTTCTTTAACTTGGAAAAGCGTTTACATAAACAACCCGGAACCGAAGCGCCGTATCAAGCCTTCCTTACTGAATATGAAGATCTACGCCACATGAATGTCATTACAAAGCCATCGTCCTACATTTTGCCTCACCATTGTGTTTTCAAGCAAACGAGTTCTTCCACTAAAATAAGAGTCGTTTTCAATGGATCAGCTCTCGATTCCAAAGGAAGCTCATTAAACGAACGCTTACTACCCGGCCCTAAACTGCAAAATGATTTGTCCGATATTTTGATATCTTTTCGAGTTCACGAAGTTGCCATTTGCGCTGATATCCGCATGATGTACCGGCAAATCATGCTAGTACCTCAAGATCGACAGTTCCAGCATATCTTTTGGAGATCAAAACCCAACCTTCCTGTCCAAGAGTATGAGCTTAATACCGTTACTTATGGACTAACCTCATCCGCATATCTCGCACAGAGAGTTCTTCATCAATTAGTCACTGATGAAGGAGCACAATATCCTCTCGCCTCAAATGCATTGATTGCGCACAGTTATCTGGACGATATTGTGACTGGAGCTGCTTCAATGAAAGAAGCGGAAAAGCTTAAAACCGAACTGATTAACCTTTTGTCCAAAGGTGGATTCGAGCTAAGAAAATGGTGCAGCAACCTTCCTGAATCACTGAATTCTCTGCCTGCACAGTATCTTGAAAATCCCATAGTATTTTCGACAGAAGAATCTGCATTTAAAATTCTTGGGCTCATGTGGGAACCAAATTCGGACAATTTCACATACCACACTCATCAATTTCAAGGTCCTTCCACGAAAAGAACTATTCTCTCTTACATCTCTCAGATTTTTGATCCTCTCGGCTGGTTGACGCCCGTGGTTTTTTGGGCTAAACATTTCTTACAACAATTATTGCTCTTTCAGTGTGATTGGGACGAACCGCTGAATCCAATTCTCCGACATCAATGGGAGACATTTGTTGCAGAAATCCACCTTCTCCAACAAATCAAGATTCCAAGAAAATTCCCAAATGATTATCAGCAACTCCTATTAATAGGCTTCTGCGATGCTTCCTAAAAGGGGTTCGCCGCGTGTATTTACCTCTGTTTCTTACGTGACAGCTCTAATTACACCATACTTCTCAAAGCAAAGAGCAAAGTTGCACCCCTCACACCGCTAAGCATTCCTCGCCTTGAACTCTCAGGAGCACTGCTGTTAGCGAAGTTATTTGTCTCCGTTCGAAAATCTCTTTCTACTTTCAAGATGGAAGAAACTCTACTATACACTGATGCTCAAATCGTCTTAGCCTGGCTACAAACTATGCCTCATATTTTAAAACCCTTTGTAGCTAATCGAGTAGTTAAAATAATTGAGCTTACCAATCCTGAAAGCTGGTATTACATAAGCTCTAAAGAGAACTGCGCAGACGCCGCTTCCCGGGGAATGACTCCTCAACAATTATCTACTTTTCCTTCTTGGATTTATGGACCAGAATTCTTATCACAACCGCCTAACAAGTGGCCCCGTCAAAGAACATCTATCCCTGATAGCGATATTCCCGAGAAGCGCAAGGGCAAGATTGTTCTTAATGTGCACACCACTGAAGACGTTCTTTGTAAATTCTCCTCACTTGTTCGACTTCAAAGAGTTTTTGCGTATGTACGACGATTTATCAATAATGCTCGATACCATAATCAACGCAAAACTGGAGCCCTTTTTTGAATGAACTGCGAGAAGCATTAATATCCTGCGTTTTCATCGTTCAGCGACATTACTATGTTGACATCATTGAGAAACTCAAGAATAACATATCTATACCCACAGCTTTATCAAAATTGTCACCATTCTTGGATACAGCTGGGCTCCTCAGGGTGGGCGGACGTCTACGTCATTCTTATCTTCCATTTGAACAAAAACATCCACTTCTACTTCCCAAACACTCACATTTGTCTGCTCTTATTTGCGATTTCTATCACCTGTACTCTTTACATTCTGGGCCTTTAACCGTACAAGCTCTTATCTCCCAAAAATTTTGGATAGTTTCCCTGCGTTCTTTATTACGTCAGCGAATACACAGATGTTTAACTTGCCATAGATTCAAGGCAACTCCGGCTCAGCCTATCATGGCAGATCTTCCTGCATATAGAACTCAACTGGTGCGAGCATTTTTACAAGTTGGCACCGATTTCGGCGGACCCTTTCTTGTGAAAGAAAGTAAACGCCGTAGCGCCCGAATCTATAAAGGGTATTTATGCTTATTTGTTTGCATGAGCACCAAAGCCACTCATCTCGAATTTGTCACTGAGCTTTCTACTTCTGCCTTTTTAGCTGCCTTTGATCGATTTGTATCACGACGTGGCCTTCCTCAAACCATTTATTCCGATTGTGGACGAAACTATATTGGAGCAGCAAACCATTTAAAGGAAATAACCAGATTTTTACATGAACATAAGGATCAAATTTTCTCCTCCTTGTCGGCCAAACAAATAAACTGGAATTTCAACCCTCCCACTGCATCCAACTTCGGCGGAATTTGGGAGGCTGGAATAAAATCCGCTAAAAACCTCCTGAAGCGACTTATCAAAGATACAGCACATACCTTCGAGGAATATACAACTTTATTCGCTCGTATAGAAGCCACATTGAACAGCCGACCATTATGTTCAGTTTCTTTCGACCCCATGGAAAACATTGATTATTTGAGTCCTGGACATTTCCTTATAGGATCACCGCTACTTTCTCCTCCCGAACCCGATATACCAGGAAACATAACTTTTAAATGCCGTTGGCAGCGCCTTCGTCAACTTTTCCAACAGTTTTGGCGTCGTTGGACGCAAGAATACCTACATACACAAACTCAAAGGCGCAAATGGCACCGTAGTGCACCTAACATTCAAGAAGGTGACGTCGTATTCATGTGTGGAATCAATACTCATCCATTATCATGGCCTATTGGTCGTGTTGAAACAGTCCAGCCTGGACCCGACGGAGTTGTCCGGGTCGTGAGAGTTAGGACTGCTTCAGGACAATATATTCGTCCCGTTAACAAACTCGTGACTTTACCCCCTCAGTAAAGTCTCCCCCTTTTTCTTTTTCTCCTTTATTTTTTCCCCTTTCTTTTCAGAATTCTCCTTTATTTTCTTTTTTCAGTAGTTATTATCTTTGGGATCTATTATCAATTCTTTATGTACTTGGTTATCATTCAACCGTCCCTAGAATTTATTCTCATTTTCCTAAAATTTTCCCCGAAAATTTGGTGGGCGGTTATGTTAGCGCCATCTATCGGCGGCATAACAGAGAGAGAGAGAGCGGTGCGCGGTTTTAAGAGTACGAGTACGACCCTTTGACGTTTAACGTGCGCGTGCAATAAGGGACGCGTAGAAAAAGACACGAGGTGAAACCCGCTGGCGCCAGCAGAAGACGCAAGACAACCACCCCGAGTCTCATCCTCTTCTCCAAGAAAACTCATCCGCCAGGTAGGATTTTCATCCCTCTTATATTTCTTCATTTCAACTCAAATAAATTGGCTAGTTGCCTCGCTCGCAACATGTATTTTTGTCGATTTTTATTGAATTTGAACTATATTTCAACGATTTTTGATGGTTCTGAGCCACCAAACACACTTAAAGCATGCAGAATCGACTCAGAATAGGAAAAGGAGACGTTTAGGTCAATTTTATGCATTCTGGCGTTCGTAGGGTATCTGAGTGGCTTAAAAGTACAAGAAAACACTTCAAAAGTGACGTTTCTGAAGAATTTTAACAGTTTTCTTGTATCTACGAACGCCAGAATGCATAAAATTGAACTAAACGTCTCCTTTTCCTATTCTGAGTCGATTCTGCATGCTTTAAGTGTGTTTGGTGGCTAGGAACCATCAAAAATCGTTGAAATATAGTTCAAATTCAATAAAAATCGACAAAAATACAGTTTCTAGCTAAAATTTGATGGTTTCGTTGCACTTTCCGAGCCCGTTGGGTATCTGAGTGGCTTAAAAGTACAAGAAAACACTTCAAAAGTGACGTTTCTGAAGAATTTTAACAGTTATCTTGTATCTACGAACGCCAGAATGCATAAAATTGATCTAAACGTCTCCTTTTCCTATTCTGAGTCGATTCTGCATGTTTTAAGTGTGTTTGGTGGCTCAGAACCATCAAAAATCGTTGAAATATAGTTCAAAAAGTGACGTTTCTGAAGAATTTTAACAGTTTTCTTGTATCTACGAACGGCAGAATGCATAAAATTGACCTAAACGTGTCCTTTGCCTATTCTGAGTCGATTCTGCATGCTTTAAGTGTGTTTGGTGGCTCAGAACCATCAAAAATCGTTGAAATATAGTTCAAATTCAATAAAAATCGACAAAAATAAAGTTTCTAGCTAAAATTTGATGGTTTCGTTGCACTTTCCGAGCCCGTAGGGTACCTGAGTGGCTTAAAAGTACAAGAAAACACTTCAAAAGTGACGTTTCTGAAGAATTTTAACAGTTTTCTTGTATCTACGAACGCCAGAATGCATAAAATTGACCTAAACGTCTCCTTTTCCTATTCTGAGTCGATTCTGCATGCTTTAAGTGTGTTTGGTGGGTCAGAACCATCAAAAATCGTTGAAATATAGTTCAAATTCAATAAAAATCGACAAAAATACAGTTTCTAGCTAAAATTTGATGGTTTCGTTGCACTTTCCGAGCCCGTAGGGTATCTGAGTGGCTTAAAAGTACAAGAAAACACTTCAAAAGTGACGTTTCTGAAGAATTTTAACAGTTTTTTTGTATCTACGAACGCCAGAATGCATAAAATTGACCTAAACGTCTCCTTTTCCTATTCTGAGTCGATTCTGCATGCTTTAAGTGTGTTTGGTGGTTCAGAACCATCAAAAATCGTTGAAATATAGTTCAAATTCAATAAAAATCGACAAAAATACAGTTTCTAGCTAAAATTTGATGGTTTCGTTGCAATTTCCGAGCCCGTAGGGTATCTGAGTGGCTTAAAAGTACAAGAAAACACTTCAAAAGTGACGTTTCTGAAGAATTTTAACAGTTATCTTGTATCTACGAACGCCAGAATGCATAAAATTGATCTAAACGTCTCCTTTTCCTATTCTGAGTCGATTCTGCATGCTTTAAGTGTGTTTGGTGGCTCAGAACCATCAAAAATCGTTGAAATATAGTTCAAAAAGTGACGTTTCTGAAGAATTTTAACAGTTTTCTTGTATCTACGAACGGCAGAATGCATAAAATTGACCTAAACGTGTCCTTTGCCTATTCTGAGTCGATTCTGCATGCTTTAAGTGTGTTTGGTGGCTCAGAACCATCAAAAATCGTTGAAATATAGTTCAAATTCAATAAAAATCGACAAAAATAAAGTTTCTAGCTAAAATTTGATGGTTTCGTTGCACTTTCCGAGCCCGTAGGGTACCTGAGTGGCTTAAAAGTACAAGAAAGCACTTCAAAAGTGACGTTTCTGAAGAATTTTAACAGTTTTCTTGTATCTACGAACGCCAGAATGCATAAAATTGACCTAAACGTCTCCTTTTCCTATTCTGAGTCGATTCTGCATGCTTTAAGTGTGTTTGGTGGCTCAGAACCATCAAAAATCGTTGAAATATAGTTCAAATTCAATAAAAATCGACAAAAATACAGTTTCTAGCTAAAATTTGATGGTTTCGTTGCACTTTCCGAGCCCATTGGGTATCTGAGTGGCTTAAAAGTACAAGAAAACACTTCAAAAGTGACGTTTCTGAAGAATTTTAACAGTTTTCTTGTATCTACGAACGCCAGAATGCATAAAATTGACCTAAACGTCTCCTTTTCCTATTCTGAGTCGATTCTGCATGCTTTAAGTGTGTTTGGTGGCTCAGAACCATCAAAAATCGTTGAAATATAGTCCAAATTCAATAAAAATCGACAAAAATACAGTTTCTAGCTAAGATTTGATGGTTTCGTTGCACTTTCCGAGCCCGTAGGGTATCTGAGTGGCTTAAAAGTACAAGAAAACACTTCAAAAGTGACGTTTCTGAAGAATTTTAACAGTTTTCTTGTATCTACGAACGCCAGAATGCATAAAATTGACCTAAACGTCTCCTTTTCCTATTCTGAGTCGATTCTGCATGCTTTAAGTGTGTTTGGTGGCTCAGAACCATCAAAAATCGTTGAAATATAGTTCAAATTCAATAAAAATCGACAAAAATACAGTTTCTAGCTAAAATTTGATGGTTTCGTTGCACTTTCCGAGCCCGTTGGGTATCTGAGTGGCTTAAAAGTACAAGAAAACACTTCAAAAGTGACGTTTCTGAAGAATTTTAACAGTTTTCTTGTATCTACGAACCCCAGAATGCATAAAATTGACCTAAACGTCTTCTTTTCCTATTCTGAGTCGATTCTGCATGCTTTAAGTGTGTTTGGTGGCTCAGAACCATCAAAAATCGTTGAAATATAGTTCAAATTCAATAAAAATCGACAAAAATACAGTTTCTAGCTAAAATTTGATGGTTTCGTTGCACTTTCCGAGCCCGTAGGGTATCTGAGTGGCTTAAAATTACAAGAAAACACTTCAAAAGTGACGTTTCTGAAGAATTTTAACAGTTTTCTTGTATCTACGAACGCCAGAATGCATAAAATTGACCTAAACGTCTCCTTTTCCTATTCTGAGTCGATTCTGCATGCTTTAAGTGTGTTTGGTGGCTCAGAACCATCAAAAATCGTTGAAATATAGTTCAAATTCAATAAAAATCGACAAAAATACAGTTTCTAGCTAAAATTTGATGGTTTCGTTGCACTTTCCGAGCCCGTAGGGTATCTGAGTGGCTTAAAAGTACAAGAAAACACTTCAAAAGTGACGTTTCTGAAGAATTTTAACAGTTTTCTTGTATCTACGAACGCCAGAATGCATAAAGTGACCTAAACGTCTCCTTTTCCTATTCTGAGTCGATTATGCATGCTTTAAGTGTGTTTGGTGGCTCAGAACCATCAAAAATTGTTGAAATATAGTTCAAATTCAATAAAAATCGACAAAAATACAGCTTCTAGCTAAAATTTGATGGTTTCGTTGCACTTTCCGAGCCCGTAGGGTATCTGAGTGGCTTAAAAGTACAAGAAAACACTTCAAAAGTGACGTTTCTGAAGAATTTTAACAGTTTTCTTGAATCTACGAACGCCAGAATGCATAAAATTGACCTAAACGTCTCCTTTTCCTATTCTGAGTCGATTCTGCATGCTTTAAGTGTGTTTGGTGGCTCAGAACCATCAAAAATCGTTGAAATATAGTTCAAATTCAATAAATATCGACAAAAATACAGTTTCTAGCTAAAATTTGATGGTTTCGTTGCACTTTCCGAGCCCGTAGGGTATCTGAGTGGCTTAAAAGTACAAGAAAACACTTCAAAAGTGACGTTTCTGAAGAATTTTAACAGTTTTCTTGTATCTACGAACGCCAGAATGCATAAAATTGACCTAAACGTCTCCTTTTCCTATTCTGAGTCGATTCTGCATGCTTTAAGTGTGTTTGGTGGCTCAGAACCATCAAAAATCGTTGAAATATAGTTCAAATTCAATAAAAATCGACAAAAATACAGTTTCTAGCTAAAATTTGATGGTTTCGTTGCACTTTCCGAGCCCGTTGGGTATCTGAGTGGCTTAAAAGTACAAGAAAACACTTCAAAAGTGACGTTTCTGAAGAATTCTAACAGTTTTCTTGTATCTACGAACGCCAGAATGCATAAAATTGACCTAAACGTCTTCTTTTCCTATTCTGAGTCGATTCTGCATGCTTTAAGTGTGTTTGGTGGCTCAGAACCATCAAAAATCGTTGAAATATAGTTCAAATTCAATAAAAATCGACAAAAATACAGTTTCTAGCTAAAATTTGATGGTTTCGTTGCACTTTCCGAGCCCGTAGGGTATCTGAGTGGCTTAAAATTACAAGAAAACACTTCAAAAGTGACGTTTCTGAAGAATTTTAACAGTTTTCTTGTATCTACGAACGCCAGAATGCATAAAATTGACCTAAACGTCTCCTTTTCCTATTCTGAGTCGATTCTGCATGCTTTAAGTGTGTTTGGTGGCTCAGAACCATCAAAAATCGTTGAAATATAGTTCAAATTCAATAAAAATCGACAAAAATACAGTTTCTAGCTAAAATTTGATGGTTTCGTTGCACTTTCCGAGCCCGTAGGGTATCTGAGTGGCTTAAAAGTACAAGAAAACACTTCAAAAGTGACGTTTCTGAAGAATTTTAACAGTTTTCTTGTATCTACGAACGCCAGAATGCATAAAGTGACCTAAACGTCTCCTTTTCCTATTCTGAGTCGATTATGCATGCTTTAAGTGTGTTTGGTGGCTCAGAACCATCAAAAATCGTTGAAATATAGTTCAAATTCAATAAAAATCGACAAAAATACAGCTTCTAGCTAAAATTTGATGGTTTCGTTGCACTTTCCGAGCCCGTAGGGTATCTGAGTGGCTTAAAAGTACAAGAAAACACTTCAAAAGTGACGTTTCTGAAGAATTTTAACAGTTTTCTTGTATCTACGAACGCCAGAATGCATAAAATTGACCTAAACGTCTCCTTTTCCTATTCTGAGTCGATTCTGCATGCTTTAAGTGTGTTTGGTGGCTCAGAACCATCAAAAATCGTTGAAATATAGTTCAAATTCAATAAAAATCGACAAAAATACAGTTTCTAGCTAAAATTTGATGGTTTCGTTGCACTTTCCGAGCCCGTAGGGTATCTGAGTGGCTTAAAAGTACAAGAAAACACTTCAAAATGACGTTTCTGAAGAATTTTAACAGTTTTCTTGTATCTACAAACGCCAGAATGCATAAAATTGACCTAAACGTCTAATTTTCCTATTCTGAGTCGATTCTGCATGCTTTAAGTGTGTTTGGTGGCTCAGAACCATCAAAAATCGTTGAAATATAGTTCAAATTCAATAAAAATCGACAAAAATACAGTTTCTAGCTAAAATTTGATGGTTTCGTTGCACTTTCCGAGCCCGTAGGGTATCTGAGTGGCTTAAAAGTACAAGAAAACACTTCAAAAGTGACGTTTCTGAAGAATTTTAACAGTTTTCTTGTATCTACGAACGCCAGAATGCATAAAATTGACCTAAACGTCTCCTTTTCCTATTCTGAGTCGATTCTGCATGCTTTAAGTGTGTTTGGTGGCTCAGAACCATCAAAAATCGTTGAAATATAGTTCAAATTCAATAAAAATCGACAAAAATACAGTTTCTAGCTAAAATTTGATGGTTTCGTTGCACTTTCCGAGCCCGTAGGGTATCTGAGTGGCTGAAAAGTACAAGAAAACACTTCAAAAGTGACGTTTCTGAAGAATTTTAACAGTTTTCTTGTATCTACGAACGCCAGAATGCATAAAATTGACCTAAACGTCTCCTTTTCCTATTCTGAGTCGATTCTGCATGCTTTAAGTGTGTTTTAAGCCACTCAGATACCCTACGGGCTCGGAAACTGCAACGAAACCATCAAATTTTAGCTAGAAACTGTATTTTTGTCGATTTTTATTGAATTTGAACTATATTACAACGATTTTTGATGGTTCTGAGCCACCAAACACACTTAAAGCATGCAGAATCGACTCAGAATAGGAAAAGGAGACGTTTAGGTCAATTTTATGTATTCTGGCGTTCGTAGATACAAGAAAACTGTTAAAATTCTTCAGAAACGTCACTTTTGAAGTGTTTTCTTGTACTTTTAAGCCACTCAAATACCCTACGGGCTCGGAAAGTGCAACGAAACCATCAAATTTTAGCTAGAAACTGTATTTTTGTCGATTTTTATTGAAATTGAACTATATTTCAACGATTTTTGATGGTTCTGAGCCACCAAACACACTTAAAGCATGCAGAATCGACTCAGAATAGGAAAAGGAGACGTTTAGGTCAATTTTATGCATTCTGGCGTTCGTAGATACAAGAAAACTGTTAAAATTCTTCAGAAACGTCACTTTTCAAGTGTTTTCTTGTACTTTTAAGCCACTCAGATACCCTATGGGCTCGGAAAGTGCAACGAAACCATCAAATTTTAGCTAGAAACTGTATTTTTGTCGATTTTTATTGAATTTGAACTATATTTCAACGATTTTTGATGGTTCTGAGCCACCAAACACACTTAAAGCATGCAGAATCGACTCAGAATAGGAAAAGGAGACGTTTAGGTCAATTTTATGCATTCTGGCGTTCGTAGATACAAGAAAACTGTTAAAATTCTTCAGAAACGTCACTTTTGAAGTGTTTTCTTGTACTTTTAAGCCAATCAGATACTCTACGGGCTCGGAAAGTGCAACGAAACCATCAAATTTTAGCTAGAAACTGTATTTTTGTCGATTTTTATTGAATTTGAACTATATTTCAACGATTTTTGATGGTTCTGAGCCACCAAACACACTTAAAGCATGCAGAATCGACTCAGAATAGGAAAAGGAGACGTTTAGGTCAATTTTATGCATTCTGGCGTTCGTAGATACAAGAAAACTGTTAAAATTCTTCAGAAACGTCACTTTTGAAGTGTTTTCTTGTACTTTTAAGCCACTCAGATACCCAACGGGCTCGGAAAGTGCAACGAAACCATCAAATTTTAGCTAGAAACTGTATTTTCGTCGATTTTTATTGAATTTGAACTATATTTCAACGATTTTTGATGGTTCTGAGCCACCAAACACACTTAAAGAGTAGTTATATAGTGGGGGTTCTAGACCAGGTCAAATGAGGTCAAACTGGTCCAGCTCCCCCATTACTTTTCATCGAGCGGTCATTGACCTTTCATTTGTTGTCGAGCTTGTCGGTGCACGTGGCTGACCTTGCCAGCTGGTCCAGCTCCCCCATTACTTTTCATCGGGCGATCATTGACCTAGTCGTTGCTCGACCTTTGTCGTTTATTGCCCTCGTTCATCTCGAGATCTATCTCCTCTTTTCGTTTAGGTCGGGGAGGGATCTCGGACGCAATCTCGCATCCCCACTTCCGTTTTATACTTGTATAAAAGTCGATGGATTCGTCTGTAGGAATTCATTAGTTTTTTGAATTCAATTATTTAACACTTTGTAAAGTTGAAATGTCATCTTTCTTTTCTACCTTGAATAAAGAGTCTCACTTGCAAGCTTTTGTGAGTGCGAAAACTTTAGAACAAAATAAAAAATTCTTAACAAAAAATTTTAGTAAACTCTCTACAAAGTACGGTGACAAGATATTTGTGGAACTTGAAGAGTCTAGAACGATACTTCCACAGAGATTTACCGAAAAATTCACCGACTCAGTGATCAGCGATCTGAACCAGAAGATCGTGAACGGCTTAAAATTGTACTTGGTAAATAGAGGTCCGATCGGTCGAACCATCAATATCGAATTTATCGAAGAATGAAGAAGGCATTGGTTCATGTGGAAAACAAATCAAGTGCAGTTAGACTGCTTCGTCGTAGATTAGAATTACATTTAAAACGAATTACTTATTTAAAAGAAGCAATTAAAATGTATGAAATAAGAACTAAATTGAATAATCTTAAGCTGTAATAGAAATTATAATAAATATTATTTAATTCGTTCGGTGTATTATTTTCCCCAGTCTCATGTAAAAAATATTTGATTGCAAACTGTCATGAATAACAGACGTGTTTGTTTCGACAAAGTTCCGGTTATTTTCTTAATAAATGATAAAGAATTAATACTTGGTTATACGATGTTAAAAGATTTCAAATGAATGTGGAACGTTTCGAATTGCAAATAAAGCCCTTAATCGAAAAAATGATGGAGAAGAAGCGAAAATTTAGAGAAACAATCGAAAAATTGGATTCAGAATTGATAATTATTCAGCAAAGAAAATCAGTTAAATAACTGTGCACATTGCGGTTAAACCACTGCGTCGTAAATTAGATTTAAATTTAAAACTTATTAGTTTCTTAAAATGTATAAAATACGAACTAGTTTGTATAATCTTAAGCTGTAATTGAAATTATAATAAATATTGTTTATTTCGTTTAGTGTATTATTTTCCCCAGTCTCATATAAAATTATTTAATTGCGAATAACAGCAACGAATAAAAGCCGTGTTTGCTCCGACAAAACTCCTGTTATTTTCTTAATAAATAAATGTTCATCAGCAACTTTCTGCCGATGTAAGCTTATTTGTCCGTAATTATTAGAATAAAATCTCAAATGTCAGAAGGCGAGTGTGTTGTTAAAAATTAAAAAAATTGTTACTTACGACATTGAAAACAGGCAATAAAATTATCCGTTCTCCCTCGAAAACATTCATATACACACACGCACACTTCACAGAAGCCACCATTTAGTTCAACAAAACCACCATTTTCCCAAATCTTTTCACAGTAAAATTCATAAACCGTAACACGCCGCCCGTCATTATTACAACAAAGAATTAAATAACGCGATGCTGTTTCAGCAAATTCTTACGGAACTGGACGCTTTTATCTAAATAGACAGGGACGTATTCGGAAATATTACAAAAAAAAAGAATAATCGCTTGAGGAATAAAAATTGTTTATTTCGTTTGGTGTATTATTTTACGGTTGGTTTTTGATGGTTTTTTGGTGCCTTTTGATGTTTTTTTTTTTTGGTGTCTTTTGATGTTTTTTTTTTGTTGGTTTTTTATGGCTTTTTGGTGTATTTTGATGGTTTTTGTTGGTTTTCGATGGTTTTTTGGTGTCTTTTGATGTTTTTTTGTTGGTTTTTTATGGCTTTTTTGTTCAGCATCGCGAGACGTGTTTGTTTCGGTTATTTTGTTAATAAATGATAAAAAAAGCCGAAATCATACTTGGTTATACGATGTTAAGAGATTTCAAATGAACGTTTCGAAATACAAATAAAGCCCTTAATAGAAAAAATGATGGAGAAGATGCGAAAAGTTTGAGAAGCAATCGAGAAATTAGATTCAGAGAAAATCAACTGTTTCGAAATATGCATTGGGATATTGCGGTTAAACTACTGCGTAGTAAAAAAATATGTGTGTAGTCAACTTTTTTTTTTACTTGATTCTATTTCTTGCAAGTCATCATTTCCGTTCTGAAGAATTGATGACTTGTAAGGATAAGTTTGCTTAGATTAAAAATTTTGCTGCGTAGACGGGTACAACATTTCATCATTTCCGTTTAATTTTGTTTAGGTCAACAATTTTCCGCCATATTTAATTGAAATCTAGTTCTTTTTATAAACAATATAAAAATATGTGTGTAATCAAATATTTTTTTTATTTAATTTTATTTCTTGCAAGTCATCATTTCCGTTCTAAGGAAATGATGACTTGCAAGAATAATTTTGCTTAGATTAGCAATTTCATACATTAGGAGATAGGCCCAATTCTGAATCAAACCCGTTAAAATTTAAAGGTTGAAAAAAAATAAACAGGCAATCAGATTTACGGATTTAACTCGTTACTATGGAAATTTGCAATGTAACACCCTTTAAATTTAACAACTATGATTCAGAATTGCCCCTTATTCCGATTTATATTTAAAAACGACAAAAAGACATCAAAACTCATCAAAAAACCATTAAAAACCTTTATTATGCTTTTTGATCGCTTTTGATGTTTTTTTGATGCTTTTTGAAGGTTTTTTGTTTTGGTCAAAAAACCATCAAAAAAACGTTTTTTGTGTGTTTTCACATAAAATTCAACATATTCCTAAATACGCCTCTGGCTAGCGTTGATCAGCTAAAAACACGTACCAACAAGAAGTGTTTGTCAAGAAAGCATGAATAATTTCATGTTAAGCAGAGCCGTGTATTTTAGGTGAATAAAATAGATCGATTTTAATGAAACACACGTCGAAATGATGTGTGTCTCTGGATGCATCTAATTATTTACGTTTCTTTCTTTTGTGTGTTTTCACATAAAATTCAACATATTCCTAAATACGCCGTTTACAATTTTTACTGCGTAGACAAGTACGGATTCACTGAAACATGATTTTTTAATAATAAAATTGTTTCGTAGATAGGGGTGGGATAACTGCAACACGTTTCATAATTTCCGTTTAATTTTGTTTAGATCAACAATTTTCCGCCATATTTAATTGAAATTATAAGGAAATGATGACTTGTAAGGATAATTTTGCTTAGATTAACAATTTTTGCTGCGTAGACAGGTAGGTACAACGTTTCATCATTTCCGTTTAATTTTGTGAAGGTCAACAATTTTCCGCCATATTTAATTGAAATCAAATTCTTTTTATAAAGAATATAAAAATATGTGTGTGATCAACTATTTTTTTATTTGATTCTATTTCTTGCAAGTCAATATTTCCGTTCTAAGGAAATGATGACTTGCAAGGATAATTTTGCTTAGATCAGCAATTTCATACCTTAGGAGAATATTCCGATTTATATTTAAAAACTGCAAAAAGACATCAAAACTCATCAAAAAAAACATTAAAAACCTTTTTTTATGCTTTTTGATGGCTTTTGGTGTTTTTTTTTATGCTTTGTGATGGTTTTTTGTTTTGATCAAAAAACCACAAAAAAAAACGTTTTTTGTGTTTTCACATAAAATTCAACATATTCCTAAATACGCCTCTGGCTAGCGTTGATCAGCTAAAAACACGTACCAACAAGTGTTCGCCAAGAAAGTATGAATAATTTCATGTTAACCAGAGCCGTGCATTTTAGGTGAATAAAATTAAATTTCTCGAATAACAAACGGTCGATTTTAATGAAACATACGTCGAAATGATTTGTATCTCTGGATGCATCTAATTATTTACGTTTCTTTTTTTGTGTGTTTTCACATAAAATTCGACATATACCTAAATACGCCTCTGGCTAGCGAACGCGATGCTGTTTCAGCAAATTCTTACGAAATTGGACGCTTTTATCTCATTAGTCAGGGACGTATTTGAAAACAGAAGAATTGTCGCTTGAGGGTGTCAAAGGGCAGGAAGTTTACAATTTTTGCTACGTAGATAAGTACGGGTTCACTGAAACATGATTTCTTAAGAATAAAATTATTTCATAGATAACTGAAACACGTTTCATCATTTCCGTTTAGTTTTGTTTAAGTCAACAATTTTCCGCCATATTTAATTGAAATCCAATTCTTTTTATAAACAATATAAAAATATGTGTGTAATCAACTATTTAAATAAATTCAAGTCAGCGAAGAATGAAACATGAGGAAAGCAACTGAATCATCAACTTTAGAGTTCTCAAGAAAACCTACACTATAATAAAAATGGGGGGAAAAAGTAGGGGTGGGGATTAATATAGTGTATAAATTAAAGATCACACACAAGAACAGATTAATATGTATCCTGCAAGTATATAACATAATAATTAATTAACGACAGAAATGTGTAAGCTTATATATACTTTTTGTAGTATTTAAAGTTCTAAAAAAATTTTGTTTCAGTAGAAAAATTTGTTATCTGCCCCTATGTTGCCAGCCACAGACTTTTATAGAATAGGCTGAGAAAGCATATTTTCAAATGTCACCGGGATGCCTGGGAAAGGGAGCGGAAACTCTTGGAGACTGCACTTCCCAAACCATCTACACCACACCCACCACCATCAAAGTGGTTCAGCAAACCAACGCCAACACCACCGCAAGTGGAAAACTGGGACAACGAGACCTATGTCCCAAAGTTAGATAGGTCCCTGTTTTTTTAGACGGAACAGCCTTAAACGCCTACCATGCGACATTTAAAAAATATATAAGTAAACAATAATTTCAGCGATCTGCACCAGAAAATCGTGAACGGTTTGAAGTTGTACTTGGTAAATAGAGGTCCGATCGGTCAAACCATCAATATCGAATGTATCGAAGAATGAAGAAGGCATTGGTTCATGTGGAAAACAAATCAAGTGCAGTAAGACTGCTTCGTCGTAGATTAGAATTACATTTAAAACGAATTAGTTCTTTAAAAGAAGCAACTGAAATGTATGAAATAAGGACTAAATTTAATAATCTAAAGCTGTAACAGAAATTGTAATAAATATAATTTAATTCGTTCGGTGTATTATTTTCCCCAGTCTGATATAAAAAATATTTGATTGCAAACCGTCATGAATAAAAGACGTGTTTCTTTCGACAAAGTTCAGGTTATTTTCTTAATAAATGATAAAGAAAGCCGAATTAATACTTGGTTATACGATGTTAAAAGATTTCAAATGAATGTGGAACGTTTCGAATTGCAAATAAAGCCCTTAATCGAAAAAATGATGGAGAAGAAGGGAAAATTTAGAGAAATAATCGACAAATTGGATTCAGAATTAAAAATTATTCAGCAAAGAAAATCAGTTAAATAACTGTGCATATTGCGGTTAAACCAGATTTAAATTTAAAACTTATTAGTTTCTTAAAAGGTATAAAGTACGAACTTGTTTGTATAACCTTAAGCTGTAATTGAAATTATGATAAATATTATTTATTTCGTTTTTTGTATTATTTTCCCCAGTCTCATATAAAATTATTTAATTGCGAATAACCGCAACGAATAAAAGCCGTTGTTGTTCCGACAAAATTCCAGTTATTGTCTTCATAAATAAATGTTCATCAGCAACTTTCTGCCGATTTAAGCTTCTTTGCACTCGAAATCTCGTACGTTACAATCAATTCAACGTAAAAATAATTATGCAAAACACGTCCGTGATTATTAGAATAAAAGATCAAATGTCGGAAGGCGAGTATGTTGTTTGAAATTTAAAAAAAATTACTTACGGCATTGACAACAGGCAATAAAATTATCCGTTCTCCCTCGAAAACATGCATATACACGCACACACATCACAGAAGCCACCATTTAGTGCAACAAAACCACCTTTTTTTCTCAAATAATTACGAATCTTTCCACGGTAAAATTCCGAAACACGCCGCCCGTCATTGTTACAACAAAGAAATAAATAACGCGATGCCGTTTCAGCAAATTCTTACGAAAATGGACGCTGTTATCTCATTGACAGGGACGTATTCGGAAATATTACAAAAAAAGAATAATCGCTTGAGGAATAAAAATCGTTTATTTCGTTTAGTGTATTATTTTACGGTTGGTTTTTGATGGTTTTTGTTGGTTTTTGATGGTTTTTTGGTGTCTTTTGATGGTTTTTTCTGTTGGTTTTTTATGACTTTTTGATGTCTTTTGATGGTTTTTTATTGGTGTTTGATAGTTTTTTTGGTGTCTTTTGATAGTTTTTTTGTTGGTTTTTGATGGTTTTTTGGTGTCTGTTGATGTTTTTTTTTTGTTGGTTTTTTATGGCTTTTTGCTGTCTTTTGATGATTTTTTTGTTGGTTTTTGTTGGTTTTTTCGTGTCTTTTGATGGTTTATTGTTGGTTTTTGATGGTTTTTTCGTGCCTTTTGATGGTTTTTTGTTGGTTTTTGAAGTTTTTTTGATGTTTATTATTTTGTGTGTTTTCATATAAAATTCAACAAAAAGCTGTTCTCGTTCAGCATCACGAGAAGTGTTTGTTTGGGTACAAGTCATCATTTCCTTAGAACGGAAATTATGAGTTGCAAGAAACAGAATCAGATAGAAATAATAGTTGATTACACACATATTTTTATATTGTTTATAAAAAGAATTGGATTTCAATTAAATATGGCGGAAAATTGTTGACCTAATCAAAATTAAACGGAAATGATGAAAAGTGAAACTACAGTCAATATTGTTACGAAATACACCCTTACGCCACCCCAGTACGACGCCTATGGCCTTCGAGAGCTTTCTGGGCGTACGCACGGCGCTGATGGGTGAATCATCGCTGCTGACGGTGTCGACGGCCGAGAGGCGCGCGCATAAAGACAGATCTGGAGCCGTCTCGAAGCAGCGTCCAGGGGAATCGCGAAGCGGAGTCGCGATGGATGTTCGTGAAGGATCTCGATCAAAGAATATGGGTTCAAATAGAGGCGACCGTAGGTAATGTGATTCATTCAGGCAGTGAAGACAGTCAAGAGCGCCGGATTAATTTCTGTACATATTCGTTGCAATAGATAGTGTTGTAATTCGAGCTAAAGAAATAAATATTTGAGTTTCACCAACGCCCGATTTATTATACGCCCGTCAATCGTAACAATATATTCATTGTAATCTGAGAGATGTAAAATTGTACCTTAATGATACCGTATCCCTACGACAACATGAATATTGAATTCACAAATAATTGGTATGCAATTCTCAATGATATGTTTAAATACGCCTCTGGCTAGCGTTGATCAGCGAAAAACACGTATCAAACAAGTGTTTGCCAACAAAGCATGAATAATTTCATGTTAAGCAGAGCCCTGCATTTTAAGTGAATAAAATTAAATATCTCGATTAACAATAGATCGATTTTAATGAAAGATACGTCGAAATGATCTGTGTCTCTGGATGCATCTAATTATTTCCGTTTCTTGATTTCTTAATGATAAAATTGTTTTGTAGATGGAGGCGGGATAACTGAAACACGTTTCATGATTTCCGTTTAATTTTGTTTAGGTCAACAATTTTCCGCCCTATTTAATTGAAATCCAATTCTTTTTATAAACAATATTAAAATATGTGTAATCAACTATTTTTTTTATTTGATTCTATTTCTTGCAAGTCATCAATTCCGTTATAAGGAAATAATGACTTGTAAGGATAATTTTGCTTAGATTAACAATATTTGCTGCGTAGACAGGTATACAAATTTCATTCAAGAAATACCCACATAAAACTTTATGACAGATAATGAGTGAAACCCCTGCAAAATGGCAACAGTAATTTATTGCTTTTAACACCCTATGCAACCAGATATCGGCACGTTCCGACAGAATTTTTCAGGGCCGTAATCTGTTAAAAAAATAAGGTGAAATAAAAGACAAATTCTATTAGTTAAATAATATTTATAACATTATAAGTCACTTTCAGACTCAGATGAGCCGCTATTTATTGAAATTATAATTTCGTTAGGCCGTGTATTTACAAATGTTGATTCAAGTTTTATAACATGCCGAACACAATTCTGCCATTTTTCAGAAGATATGAGTTCTGATTGTTGTCTAATGAGATTTTCTACAGCGGGAGAACTTTCTGGACGATTATTATATTTTCTGATATTATACCTATAACATTACCGAAATCAGGTAAAACTTTCAACTCAACCCGAATACGGCTCTATAAAAAACCATTAAAAAAATAATCGCTTGAGGAATAAAAATTGTTTACTTCGTGTAGTGTATTATTTTACGGTTGGTTTTTGATGGTTTTTTGGTGTCCTTTGATGGTTTTTTGTTGGTTTTTTGGTGTCTTTTGATGTTTTTTTCTGTTGATTTTTTATGACTTTTTGGTGCCTTTTGATTGTTTTTTGTTGGTGTTTGATAGTTTTTTGGTGTTTTTTGATGGTTTTTTGTTGGTTTTTGAAGTTTGTTTGATGTTTCTTATTTTGTGTGTTTTCATATAAAATTCAACAAAAAGCTGTTCTCGTTCAACATCGCGAGACGTGTTTGGGTACAAATCATCATTTCCTTAGACCGGAAATTATGACTTGCAAAAACAGAATCAGATAAAAAATAGTTGATTACAGATATATTTTTATATTGTTTATAAAAAGATTTGGATTTCAATTAAATATGGCGGAAAATATTTGACCTAAACAAAAATTAAACGGAAATGATGAAACGTGTTTCAGTTATCCCGCCCCTGTTTACGAAACAATTTTATTCTTAGGAAATCATATTTCAGTGAATCCGTACTTGTCGACGCAGCAAAAATTGTAAACGGCGTATTTAGGAATATGTTGAATTTTATGTGAAAACACACAAAAAAAAAGAAACGTAATTAATTAGATGCGTCCAGAGATACAGATTATTTCCAAGTATGTTTCATTAAAATTGATCTATTGTTATTCGGGATATTTAATTTCATTCACCTAAAATGCACGGCCCTGATTAACATGAAATTACTCATGCTTTTTTAGGCGAACACTTGTTGGTACGTTTTTTTACCTGATCAATGCTAGCCAGAGGCGTATTTAAGAATATGGTCAATTTTATGCGAAAACACACAAAAAAAAATGTTTGATGGTTTATTGACCAAAACAAAAAACCATCAAAAAGCATCCAAAAAACATGAAAAGCCATCAAAAAGCATAATAAAACTTTCTAATGGTTTTTTTGGTGAGTTGTGATGTCCATTTGCAGCTTTTAAATATAAATCGGAATTTTCTCCAAATGTATCAAATTGCTGATCTAAGCAAAATTATTCTTGCAAGTCATCATTTCCTTAGAACGGAAATGTTTTTTGGTTTTTGATGGTTTTTTTTTTGGTGTCTTTTGATGGTTTTTTCTGTTGGTTTTTTATGACTTTTTGGTGTCTTTTGATGGTTTTTTGTTGGTGTTTGATAGTTTTTTGGTGTTTTTTGATGGATTTTTGTTGGTTTTTAAAGATTTTTTGATGTTTCTTATTTTGTGTGTTTTCATACAAAATTCAACAAAAAGCTGTTCTCGTTCAGCATGGCGAGACGTGTTTGGGTACAAGTCATCATTTCCTTAGAACGGAAATTATGACTTGCAAGAAACAGAATCAGATAAAAAAATAGTTGATTACACATATATTTTTATATTGTTTATAAAAAGAATTGGATTTCAATTAAATATGGAGGAAAATTGTTGACCTAAACAAAATTAAACGGAAATGATGAAACGTGTTTCAGTTATCCCGCCCCTGTTTACGAAACAATTTTATTCTTAGGAAATCATATTTCAGTGAATCCGTACTTGTCGACGCAGCAAAAATTGTAAACGGCGTATTTAGGAATATGTTGAATTTTTTGTGAAAACACACAAAAAAAAAGAAACGTAATTAATTAGATGCGTCCAGAGATACAGATTATTTCCAAGTATGTTTCATTAAAATTGATCTATTGTTATTCGGGATATTTAATTTCATTCAACTAAAATGCACGGCCCTGATTAACATGAAATTACTCATGCTTTTTTTTTGGCGAACACTTGTTGGTACGTTTTTTTACCTGATCAATGCTAGCCAGAGGCGTATTTAAGAATATGTTCAATTTTATTTGAAAACACACAAAAAAAAATGTTTGATGGTTTATTGACCAAAACAAAAAACCATCAAAAAGCATCCAAAAAACATGAAAAGCCATCAAAAAGCATAATAAAACTTTCTAATGGTTTTTTGGAGAGTTGTGATGTCCATTTGCAGCCTTTAAATATAAATCGGAATTTTCTCCAAATGTTTCAAATTGCTAATCTAAGCAAAATTATTCTTGCAAGTCATCATTTCCGTTCTACACAATTAAATATGGAGGAAAATTGTTGACCTAAACAAAATTAAAAGAAAATGATGAAACGTGTTTCAGTTATCCCATCCCTGCCTACGAAATAATTTTATTCTTAAGAAATCATGTTTCAGTGAACCCGTACTTGTCTACGCAGCAAAAATTGTAAACTTCCTGCCCTTTGACACCCTCAAGCGATAATTCTTCTTTTTTCAAATACGTCCCTGACTAATGAGATAAAAGCGTCCAATTCCGTAAGAATTTGCTGAAACAGCATCGCTAGCCAGAGGCGTATTTAGGTATATGTTGAATTTTATGTGAAAACACAAAAAACGTTTTTTGATGGTTTTTTGATCAAAACAAAAAACCATCAAAAAGCATAAAAAAAGTTTTTAATGGTTTTTTAATGAGTTTTGATGTCTTTGCAGATTTTAAATATAAATCGCAATATTCTTCATAAAGTTTTATGTGGGTATATCTCGAATGAATTTTGTATACCTGTCTACGCAGCAAAAATTGTTAATCTAAGCAAAATTTATCCTTACAAGTCATCATTTCCTTATAACGGAAATGATGACTTGCAAGAAATAGAATCAAATAAAAAAAATAGTTGATTACACACATATTTTAATATTGATTAAAAACATCAACAGACACCAAAAAACCATCAAAAACCAACAAAAAAACTATCAAAAGACACCAAAAAAACTATCAAACACCAATAAAAACCATCAAAAGACATCAAAAAGTCATAAAAAAACAACAGAAAAAACCATCAAAAGACACCAAAAAACCATCAAAAACCAACAAAAACCATCAAAAACCAACCGTAAAATAATACACTAAACGAAATAAACGATTTTTATTCCTCAAGCGATTATTCTTTTTTTGTAATATTTCCGAATACGTCCCTGTCAATGAGATAACAGCGTCCATTTTCGTAAGAATTTGCTGAAACGGCATCGCGTTATTTATTTCTTTGTTGTAACAATGACGGGCGGCGTGTTTCGGAATTTTACCGTGGAAAGATTCGTAATTATTTGAGAAAAAAAGGTGGCTTTGTTGCACTGTGGCTTCTGTGATGTGTGTGCGTGTATATGCATGTTTTCGAGGGAGAACGGATAATTTTATTGCCTGTTGTCAATGCCGTAAGTAATTTTTTTTAAATTTCAAACAACATACTCGCCTTCCGACATTTGATCTTTTATTCTAATAATCACACGTGTTTTGCATAATTATTTTTACGTTGAATTGATTGTAACGTACGAGATTTCGAGTGCAAAGAAGCTTAAATCGGCAGAAAGTTGCTGATGAACATTTATTTATGAAGACAATAACTGGAATTTTGTCGGAACAACAACGGCTTTTATTCGTTGCGGTTATTCGCAATTAAATAATTTTAGATGAGACTGGGGAAAATAATACACCAAACGAAATAAATAATATTTATCATAATTTCAATTACAGCTTAAGGTTATACAAACAAGTTCGTACTTTATACCTTTTAAGAAACTAATAAGTTTTAAATTTAAATCTGGTTTAACCGCAATATGCACAGTTATTTAACTGATTTTCTTTGCTGAATAATTTTTAATTCTGAATCCAATTTGTCGATTATTTCTCTAAATTTTCCCTTCTTCTCCATCATTTTTTCGATTAAGGGCTTTATTTGCAATTCGAAACGTTCCACATTCATTTGAAATCTTTTAACATCGTATAACCAAGTATTAATTCGGCTTTCTTTATCATTTATTAAGAAAATAACCTGAACTTTGTCGAAAGAAACACGTCTTTTATTCATGACGGTTTGCAATCAAATATTTTTTACATCAGACTGGGGAAAATAATACACCGAACGAATTAAATTATATTTATTACAATTTCTGTTACAGCTTTAGATTATTAAATTTAGTCCTTATTTCATACATTTCAGTTGCTTCTTTTAAAGAACTAATTCGTTTTAAATGTAATTCTAATCTACGACGAAGCAGTCTTACTGCACTTGATTTGTTTTCCACATGAACCAATGCCTTCTTCATTCTTCGATACATTCGATATTGATGGTTTGACCGATCGGATCTCTATTTACCAAGTACAACTTCAAACCGTTCACGATTTTCTGGTGCAGATCGCTGAAATTATTGTTTACTTATATATTTGTTAAATGTCGCATGGTAGGCGTTTAAGGCTGTTCCGTCCAAAAAAACAGGGACCTATCTAACTTTGGGACATAGGTCTCGTTGTCCCAGTTTTCCACTTGCGGTGGTGTTGGCGTTGGTTTGCTGAACCACTTTGATGGTGGTGGGTGTGGTGTAGATGGTTTGGGAAGTGCAGTCTCCAAGAGTTTCCGCTCCCTTTCCCAGGCATCCCGGTGACATTTGAAAATATGCTTTCTCAGCCTATTCTATAAAAGTCTGTGGCTGGCAACATAGGGGCAGATAACAAATTTTTCTACTGAAACAAAATTTTTTTAGAACTTTAAATACTACAAAAAGTATATATAAGCTTACACATTTCTGTCGTTAATTAATTATTATGTTATATACTTGCAGGATACATATTAATCTGTTCTTGTGTGTGATCTTTAATTTATACACTATATTAATCCCCACCCCTACTTTTTTCCCCCATTTTTATTATAGTGTAGGTTTTCTTGAGAACTCTAAAGTTGATGATTCAGTTGCTTTCCTCATGTTTCATTCTTCGCTGACTTGAATTTATTTAAATAGTAGATTACACACATATTTTTATATTGTTTATAAAAAGAATTGGATTTCAATTAAATATGGCGGAAAATTGTTGACTTAAACAAAACTAAACGGAAATGATGAAACGTGTTTCAGTTATCTATGAAATAACTTTATTCTTAAGAAATCATGTTTCAGTGAACCCGTACTTGTCTACGTAGCAAAAATTGTAAACTTCCTGCCCTTTGACACCCTCAAGCGACAATTCTTCTTTTTTCAAATACGTCCCTGACTAATGAGATAAAAGCGTCCAATTTCGTAAGAATTTGCTGAAACAGCATCGCGTTCGCTAGCCAGAGGCGTATTTAGGTATATGTCGAATTTTATGTGAAAACACACAAAAAAAGAAACGTAAATAATTAGATGCATCCAGAGATACAAATCATTTCGACGTATGTTTCATTAAAATCGACAGTTTGTTATTCGAGAAATTTAATTTTATTCACCTAAAATGCACGGCTCTGGTTAACATGAAATTATTCATACTTTCTTGGCGAACACTTGTTGGTACGTGTTTTTAGCTGATCAACGGTAGCCAGAGGCGTATTTAGGAATATGTTGAATTTTATGTGAAAACACAAAAAACGTTTTTTTTTTGTGGTTTTTTGATCAAAACAAAAAACCATCACAAAGCATAAAAAAAAACACCAAAAGCCATCAAAAAGCATAAAAAAAGGTTTTTAATGTTTTTTTTTGATGAGTTTTGATGTCTTTTTGCAGTTTTTAAATATAAATCGGAATATTCTCCTAAGGTATGAAATTGCTGATCTAAGCAAAATTATCCTTGCAAGTCATCATTTCCTTAGAACGGAAATATTGACTTGCAAGAAATAGAATCAAATAAAAAAATAGTTTATCACACACATATTTTTATATTGTTTATAAAAAGAATTTGATTTCAATTAAATATGGCGGAAAATTGTTAACCTTCACAAAATTAAACGGAAATGATGAAACGTTGTACCTACCTGTCTACGCAGCAAAAATTGTTAATCTAAGCAAAATTATCCTTACAAGTCATCATTTCCTTATAATTTCAATTAAATATGGCGGAAAATTGTTGATCTAAACAAAATTAAACGGAAATTATGAAACGTGTTGCAGTTATCCCACCCCTATCTACGAAACAATTTTATTATTAAAAAATCATGTTTCAGTGAATCCGTACTTGTCTACGCAGTAAAAATTGTAAACGGCGTATTTAGGAATATGTTGAATTTTATGTGAAAACACACAAAAGAAAGAAACGTAAATAATTAGATGCATCCAGAGACACACATCATTTCGACGTGTGTTTCATTAAAATCGATCTATTTTATTCACCTAAAATACACGGCTCTGCTTAACATGAAATTATTCATGCTTTCTTGACAAACACTTCTTGTTGGTACGTGTTTTTAGCTGATCAACGCTAGCCAGAGGCGTATTTAGGAATATGTTGAATTTTATGTGAAAACACACAAAAAACGTTTTTTTGATGGTTTTTTGACCAAAACAAAAAACCTTCAAAAAGCATCAAAAAAACATCAAAAGCGATCAAAAAGCATAATAAAGGTTTTTAATGGTTTTTTGATGAGTTTTGATGTCTTTTTGTCGTTTTTAAATATAAATCGGAATAAGGGGCAATTCTGAATCATAGTTGTTAAATTTAAAGGGTGTTACATTGCAAATTTCCATAGTAACGAGTTAAATCCGTAAATCTGATTGCCTGTTTATTTTTTTTCAACCTTTAAATTTTAACGGGTTTGATTCAGAATTGGGCCTATCTCCTAATGTATGAAATTGCTAATCTAAGCAAAATTATTCTTGCAAGTCATCATTTCCTTAGAACGGAAATGATGACTTGCAAGAAATAAAATTAAATAAAAAAAATATTTGATTACACACATATTTTTATATTGTTTATAAAAAGAACTGGATTTCAATTAAATATGGCGGAAAATTGTTGACCTAAACAAAATTAAACGGAAATGATGAAATGTTGTACCCGTCTACGCAGCAAAATTTTTAATCTAAGAGTAGTTATATAGTGGGGGTTCTAGACCAGGTCAAATGAGGTCAAACTGGTCCAGCTCCCCCATTACTTTTCATCGAGCGGTCATTGACCTTTCATTTGTTGTCGACCTTGTCGGTGCACGTGGCTGACCTTGCCAGCTGGTCCAGCTCCCCCATTACTTTTTATCGAGCGATCATTGACCTAGTCGTTGCTCGACCTTGGTCGTTTATTGCCCTCGTTCATCTCGAGATCTATCCCCTCTTTTCGTTTAGGTCGGGGAGGGATCTCGGACGCAATCTCGCATCCCCACTTCCGTTTTATACTTGTATAAAAGTCGATGGATTCGTGTGTAAGAATTAATTAGTTTTTTGAATTCAATTATTTAACACTTAGAAATGTCATCTTTCATTTCTACCTTGAATAAAGAGTCTCACTTGCAAGCTTTTGTGAGTGCGAAAACTTTAGAAGAAAATAAAAAATTTTTAACAAAAAATTTTAGTAAACTGTCTACAAAGTACGGTGACAAGATATTTGTGCAACTTGAAGAGTCTAGAACGATACTTCCACAGAGATTTACCGAAAAATTCACCGACTCAGTGATCAGCGATCTGAACCAGAAGATCGTGAACGGCTTGAAATTGTACTTGGTAAATAGAGGTCCGATCGGTCGAACCATCAATATCGAATTTATCGAAGAATGAAGAAGGCATTGGTTCATGTGGAAAACAAATCAAGTGCAGTTAGACTGCTTCGTCGTAGATTAGAATTACATTTAAAACGAATTAGTTATTTAAAAGAAGCAATTAAAATGTATGAAATAAGAACTAAATTGAATAATCTTAAGCTGTAATAGAAATTATAATAAATATTATTTAATTCGTTCGGTGTATTATTTTCCCCAGTCTCATGTAAAAAATATTTGATTGCAAACTGTCATGAATAACAGACGTGTTTGTTTCGACAAAGTTCCGGTTATTTTCTTAATAAATGATAAAGAAAGCCGAATTAATACTTGGTTATACGATGTTAAAAGATTTCAAATGAATGTGGAACGTTTCGAATTGCAAATAAAGCCCTTAATCGAAAAAATGATGGAGAAGAAGCGAAAATTTAGAGAAACAATCGAAAAATTGGATTCAGAATTGAAAATTATTCAGCAAAGAAAATCAGTTAAATAACTGTGCACATTGCGGTTAAACCACTGCGTCGTAAATTAGATTTAAATTTAAAACTTATTAGTTTCTTAAAATGTATAAAATACGAACTAGTTTGTATAATCTTAAGCTGTAATTGAAATTATAATAAATATTGTTTATTTCGTTTGGTGTATTATTTTCCCCAGTCTCATCTAAAATTATTTAATTGGGAATAACAGCAACGAATAAAAGCCGTGTTTGCTCCGACAAAACTCCTGTTATTTTCTTAATAAATAAATGTTCATCAGCAACTTTCTGCCGATTTAAGCTTATTTGTCAGTGATTATTAGAATAAAATCTCAAATGTCAGAAGGCGAGTGTGTTGTTAAAAATTAAAAAAATTGTTACTTACGACATTGAAAACAGGCAATAAAATCATCCGTTCTCCCTCGAAAACATTCAAATACACGCACACTTCACAGAAGCCACCATTTAGTTCAACAAAACCACCTTTTTCCCAAATCTTTTCACGGTAAAATTCATAAACCGAAACACGCCGCCCGTCATTATTACAACACAGAATGAAATAACGCGATGCTGTTTCAGCAAATTCTTACGGAACTGGACGCTCTTATCTTCAATAGACAGGGACGTATTCGGAAATATTAAAAAAAAAGAATTATCGCTTGAGGGTGCCAAAGGGCAGAAAGTTTGTTAAAAAAATAAAAATGCATCCCTATAAACTAATGACACATTTGTGTAAAAATAAATGTGGGTTGGAGGTGCAATAATTGTTTAAATATAAAAAAAAAATGTTTTACTCGAAGACGGTAAGAGATACGAGGTTCGTGCAAAGAACAAAAAAGTTCCTAAAATACGAAACACATGCACCTGTGTCGACGGTTTTTAGTTTGAGTTTAGCATTTCGGAGAAAAGGGCAAAAGTTTGTGGTGACCAAACGGAATTAGTTAAAAATTTGTTTTTTGTGTCAAAATATTTTTGGATGAATAATCAATAGGTCCATGTAATTAAATATGTGAAAATTTGAGTTTGGGGCGCAACAATTTTTGTCAAAAAAGGTTGTCAAAATTCGAAAAAAAGTTTTCCTTGAGCAGTAGGAAAGTAAATTAGAAGTTTTGGTGAAAAAAAAAATTTAAAAAATTCAAAGAATCCAAAGAAAAATTAAAACAAAAAAAATCTCAAAAAAAAAATCCAAATTTTGAAAAGTTTGTTTTTCCACAAAATCAAATGCATATTCATGAAGTACTATCTAATCGTGTGTAAAAATGATTATGACTCATAGGTGTATCTACCGTTTAAATAGAAAAAATTTTTGTTACTCGAAAATGGTAAGAGATAGGAGGTTCGTGTATAGAGCAAAAAAGATTGACAAAAACAAATAATATCGACAGCCGTCGACGGTTTTTCGCTAACTTTTGACATGACTGTGAAAAGGGCAAAAGTTTGTGGCGCCCAAACGGTAAAACTTAAAAAATATATTTTTGTACCAAAATATTTCTGAGTGAACAGTCTATAGGTCCACTTAGCAAAATAAATATTTTTTGCTACCGTTTAGTAGTAATAACGAAAAAACGTCATAGTTCGTAAGCGGTAAGAGGTAGCATGTCGGCTCAGGGGAACGGGGAAATGCTAAAAAAATTAAGGCATATGTTGAACAAAAAAAATTTTGAAAAAAGTTGAAAATAAGGGAGAAAAGGGCAAAAGTTTCTAGTGTCCAAATGGTAAGAAATAGAATATCGGTTGCATACAGCAAAACCTTCTTCTGGAACGAACGCATAAGTTTGTTCAAAAAAATCGATTCTGTCCACGTCAACCTTGATACAGGAGCCATTTTTAGTTTTTTCGAGGTCGCTACGTAAAACTTTTTTCAGGTCGAAAAAAAGACCATCGAAAAAGGATTCGAATAAGCCCAACATGCAACACTTAAAAAAAAAAAAAAAAAAAAAAAAAAAGCGAAATAGGTTATTCTTTATATTTATTGTTATATGACTACTACCATCACAACTAAATATACTAAGACAGTAAAAAAAAAAATTCCAGTTAACCGAAAACCGCTTTTTGTTGAATTTTATATGAAAACAACAAAAGATCATTAAAAAAAAAAAAACGAAAACCTATAAACAGCCATCAAAAATCAATAAAAAAAAGAAAAACATCAAAAACAAATAAAAAACCAAAAAACTATCAAAAACCAACAAAAAACCATCAAAAAGCACTATTAAAAAAAAGATATATATATATATATATATTGATACTTCTACTACTTCTAAATTTGTATATGTTAGCCTATGCTGTGGTGGTGGATCATGATGAGTCATATCGTGCTGCTGGACAAATAATTTAAAACGTATTAAATAACTTGTTGTTGTATTAAATCGTAGTTGCTAAATCTTTCTGAATTAGTGAAACTCTTGCATTTTCGATAAGAGAAAAACAACTGAATCGTCAACTTGAAATAAAAATTAGAGAGGGAAAAAGAGTAAAAGAAGGGATTAATTTCGTATATAAATTCAAGACTATATGAAAGATGTGATTATAACTGATTAACTAGTATCAAGAGAATTAACCAATAGATATCTAGGGACATGGGTAAGGTTATATTTTTATTACAGTATGTAAATTTCATATATTTTTTTTTGTTTTGTTTAGAGGATTTTATAGTTTGCCCATACGATAGGAGCCATCGAATGCTAGAGGGGAGACTCCAGAGGCATATATTTAGGTGTCATAGGGAGGCTTGGGAAAGGGAGCGACAGCTCCGCGAAGCTGCACTTCCCAAAGCATCACCACCGATACCATCTCAACCATCAAAATGGTTCAATTCTGAACCCCCAAAAGTAACATCACTCGAAAATTGGGACGACGACGCCAGTGGGACGTACGTTCCATCGTTGAAGGATGACTTGATGCTCGACAAGACATCAATAAATTTTTATAACGCTGTGTTCGGCAAAAATAAACAAAAATAATTTTTTGTTTTTGTCTGTCTCTACTCGTTAATTTGTACCACCCTACCAGAACTTACCATCTCTACAAGCTACCTCTCTAAATACTAACAGCGATACCATTCCCAAGGAGAACATGGACTTTTGTTTAAGAAATGCTCGTGTATGGTTTGTCACAATATTCCTGATATTATCGATACATCGATCCCACTACAGTATAAACAAGAATTTGTCTTAAGAAACAAAAGCCGCTGCAAGTCACCTAATTACACCATTATTGACGATTATAGTGGTTCCAAAAATTTTAGCGAAAATGCTACAGGATATTGTTTGGCAAAACCATTGATTTGGATATATACTGCCCAACATGCAACACTTAAAAAAAAAAAAAAACAAGCGAAATAAAATACTTATATTATTTATTGATATATAAATATTACTATTACAATACAAGCACCACTATCACTACTAATTCTACTACTAAAACATTTCAACACTTTTAACGCTACTAACACTACTACTGACACTATGAGATTATATACATTTTATTTTTACATATAGTTTCTTTAATTTGTCGGATTTTTGAATACTTTTTTTCATTTCGTTTTCTGCACCCCGCAATTCACTTTGTTCTTCCACTAACTGTCTTTGGAGAGTTGCAATTTGATTTGCTAATTTTTTAATGTTTTTTTTGCACTTTTTTTGTTTTTGCACTAGTTCCCTTTGTCGCGTATTATGTCTGTCCTGCGCTGCCCTACACTTCCACTTAAAATTATACAATAATGTAGATGCATTGTCTTCGTCTTCGAATTCATCACCCGAATCATCAGGTGCAGCAGGATGAGGTGTATCAGGGGCAGGTGTTGGTTGAGACGTCGGTGGTGATGGTGATTTGCGGACCGGTTGTTGCTGCTCCTCCTGCTGCTGTTGCTGCTGCTCCTGCTCCTGCTCCTGCTGCTCTTGCTGCTCTCTCTGCCTCTGTTCGTCTTCCTCCGTAACTCCGTAAACATTACGAAGGAAAGACAAGCTTTTTCCGTGCGCCTCTAACCCCTCAAACAGTGAGGGCGTCATAGAGACGCACGGCTCCTCCAGCCCTGATATATCTAGCTGGGAAGGTGTCTGGGAGTCTTCCACAGCGGAAGTGGAGGCGTCCTCACTTTTTGTTTTTAGTTTTTCAATTTCTTCCTCAGGTAGATCTGCAAGTCTACGCAGTTTGGGCAAAGGCGGCTGAAAATAAAATAAATACTTATAAACATTTCTACATTTTATGAATATAAAAACATTTTTTTTTTTAAATTAATCAAAAATAAAAAACCTACCTGTATCACTACATCCTGGAGGATGTTAATTTTTGGTTTCTTGAGACTCAAGGAATACTTCATTTTTTTTTTTTTTTTTCAACAATTAGCACTTAACACTAACAGACACAGAATTAAGACAAACAATTACGAGTTCCTATGCAAAATATATAGGAAAAATAATGCAGAATATGCAGAAAATAAATGGCGAAGAAGGGTGAAATGTCAAATCAGCAGTTTTACATGTCCATATATGGTCATTTAAAGATTGATTGCAATGAAGTAGGAGGGTGAAATGTCAAATCAGCAGTTTTTTCATGTCCATATATGGTCATTTAATAATTTATTGCAATTCAGCAATTCTTCAAACTATTTCCGTGTGAATTGCAATTCAGCAATTTTTTGATATTTGGTATATAAAAGTAACTTTTGTAAGCATGTGAGTACAGTTCACACATCAGATATGTTCTCATTAAAAAACACAAGTTTCATTTCTCGCAATCTTGATATATCTTCACTGAATGAAGAAAAACGTCGTATCATTCAAACAGTTGAAAGTTTGTTACATCAAAAAATTTCGGTCGTCCAGAACTTTCATGGCTGGGGGATGTGCAGCGTTTCTCTTAGGTCGGACGTCTTCTTATACAGACATCGATATTTACGTCGAAGCAGATGAAAATACACAAAAATGGGCTAAGGATAACTGCGCAGACAATCACATGTCTAAATATGACTATCTTTATCAGTCCAAGTGGCCCTGCTGCTATTTGAAGTTTGATGGATTTATATTTAATATTATTTTTGTTGAACCTCGTCTTCAATTTTCGTTGGAAGCCAGAATTCTATGTATCCTTAAATCGTTCGACTTAACCGCGTGCAAAGTGGCAATACACTTTTCAAGTGGAATAAATCCTGTTCTTGTAGAATGGAAATTAACTGACCTGAACTTCGATAATGTCAAGAAAAAGGATCGCATCATTAAGTATAAGAAAAGAATTGAGAAAAATGAAAAGGAACAACGATTCGATCCCAACAGTTTGTCTATGTTGGCCTATACCGTCGTGGTAGATCATGATGACTCATATCGTGCTGCTGGACAAATACTTTGAAAGATATTTATATAACTTAATATTGTTATGCTGAATCATTGTAGTGTTGATTCCGTTAGATAAATATGTAAGAGGATATTAAATAAAACTCACAAACGTAACTAATTGTTTTATTGAACCAATATGTTTATACATTTTCAAACATTTATTGAACTATTGCATTTGCTACAGTGAGTGAAACAAATTAGTACTAAATAAAGAAACACACACACGCACAATTATTTTTGTGTGTCTTGACATGTTTCCGTTTGCCGCCTTCGAAACGATGATATATTTTTTTTAATATTTTCTGAATACGTCTCTGGCAGCGTGCGAGATCCAATGCATCGCAAGCTTTTTCGCTCTCCGTCATCTAACACCTTATTGTAATAATTTCGAAGGAATGCGGACATGTTTACGTTATTGTGGATTAATTCTGGGCGTAATTCAACGATTTCGAAACGAAATTGATATATGGCAACGATTTCATTATTTTGTACATTAATTACTGCATGTTTTTTTTTTATATATATATATATAAAATCTGGTGTGGATACAAAAGTTGAATATCCGAATTTAATTGGGTCGTATTTATTTATGTTAATTTTCAATCCCAAAATTTCATACAACGCCCAACCGGAATCCTTTTCTGCAAATTTCTCTAATTTTTTCATGATTTTATCAATGACGTTTTCTTCGTACCATTCTTTTAAATTTGTGTTTTGATCAATGTGTTATTTTTTGTTGAAAATGTTTTAATGTCTGTTTCACTAGAGTGCGGTTGAATAAAATTTGCCGAAAAAATTACATTTACCTTAAGCATTGAGTTTTTCACTTCTTTTTTAATTCTAAACATAAAGCATTTAAAAGATTGTTGAAAAAAAAACTGAAGAGGATCTTTAACATGGTGGTTACTTATAAATCCTGTACGAATTCGTTGTTGAAAGCAGGATTCGACATCTTGCCATGTTACATTAGTCACCGATTTAAATTTGTTGGTTTTAATATAGCCTTCACCAGTTTTTATAGATAATAATTGTTTTTTCTTATTTAAAAGCTTTAGGTGATAAAATTTCAAATACGTCAAGCTTGTTCCTAAGGAATTTGCGTTTTCCAATATATTTTCTCAGGGGATTTTACATTTGAGTGCTTTTCTAATTATTATTATACTGTTATAACTAAAAAAATGTTTAGTTTCTTTGATTGTTTTGATTTTACTTAAGTATTCATGAATTAGCTTAAGAGAGTTTTTACATATAACCCTCACTGATTCTTGTGATTTCATTTTTTGTCGTGAAACTTGCTCACCACAGCAGAAAAAAAAAAAAAGAACACTACTATGACCCGTTGACTAGTTTTTTGTTTATATGTGAATTAATGAATGATTCACATAGATTTGATACTTCTGACTATGATTTATATAATATTTATGATATAGAACTTAAAAATAAGAAAGATGAAAATAACGGTAAGATTATGCTAGAATTTGTGGGTCTCAGATCTAAAATGTACGCATCTAGAACTGCAAGTTATGATTTCAATAAAAAATTAGTTAAGAAATCCAAAGGTAGTACAAAAGCATCACTTAAAACAATAACGTTTGAAAATTACAAAGATTGTTTATTTAATAATCGAAGTTACGAAAAATCCCAAAGACTCATCAAGTCCAAACATCATACTGTTTACACAGTAAAACAAGAAAAAGTAGTTCTCAGCCCCAATGATGACAAAAGAATTGTCATAAGATTCGCAACGGATACGAAACCTTGGGGATATCATATTTCGCACGTAATTTAAAAAAAGTGGGAATTGTCATATATAAGCAATTAAATTTCACTGATGTTGGTTATTTTATGATTACAACAATGTCTGACTTGAGACAATTTGTTGATTTACAAGCATTTTGTGCATCCGAAAGCGTGTACAAAACATATCTTAAAGCCGCTGCGAGTGATCGAACGAAATTAAATTTATTCCTTCATCTCATCGATAAAAAAGATTTTATTGTACCGGACGAAGTGTTTAAATGGATTGCCGAAAGTGAAAGTGACTTTTATACACTTGACATTTGTATTCTGCTACAAAGAAAGCAATGTGTCGATGGTTACATTGATGCATTTCTACGTGTATGCGAAAGAGACCAAATTGAAAATTTAAATTATGCTGCTTTGGAGTTTTTGATGACCACCAACTATTTGGACAATACTCTAACGTATAAATGTTTTATTTATAAATTATTGAGTGATAATCGCTGGCAGAATCTTGGAGATATATTCTATCCTGTTGAGAATATCCGGAAAAATTATCGAAGGATCGACCAGTGCGTGGATGAATTTATGTGTCGGGCTGCGTATTTGGCAAACCATAAAGCGCTCAGTACTTTCTATGAGTCTTTAGAAATAATAAATTACGATTCTTTCGCATTTCAACCTTCTCAAAATCAGGAGCACCGAAGAATTTTCAACTGGATCAAAAAGAACATTGTCAAAGGAGAAGCCAATCCTGAAATACCATTAGGATGGACAGAGGGACCGGATTCAACAAAATGGCCCTCGATTAAGTTAGATGATTATAAGAAAACTTTACATGTAATTTCTGGTAACCATGAATAAAATACACAAAAATGGGTTATATGTAGTTTTATTTACCCCCAAACATAATACAATAACAGATGAAATTATTTACATCACTCTGACGACATCTTGTGCAGGGATGTATTTTTCATTTCATCCTTATCGAAGTTCGCTGGTTTGTTTGGATAAGAACGATGTCTGGAATTCTTTAAACATATCATAGACAATTGCATACCGATTATTTGTGAAATCAACATTCATGTTTTTGTAGGGATACATGGTATCATTAAGGTACAATTTTACATCTCTCAGATTACAATGATCATATTGACTGTAGTTTTTCTTCAATTGATTTTTTCTTCCCTGTTGTAATGCAAAAATTATGTACTGTGATTTTTTTAAGAAAGCCTTAACAAAAATGGAAGGAAAAAAGCAAGGGTGGGGATTAATATGGTGTATAAATTAAAGATCACACACACACAAGAACGAATTAATAAGTTTCTTGCAAGTACATAAGTTAATACTTAACAGCAGAAATGGGTAAGCTTATACATTTTTGTTGTAGTATGTAAAGTTTTAAAAACTTTTTTTTTTTCTGTGTAGAAAAATTTATCATTTGTCCTTATGATCCTAGCCACAGGCTGTTAGAGAAGAGGTTGAGAAAACATATTTTCAACTGTCATCGGGATGCCTGGGAGAGGGAGCGAAAACTCTGGGAGGCTGAACTTCCCCTATGGATATTTACTTCGATAGGAGCAATTATTTTTGTAATCGTATTTTGTGTGTTCCTTTATTTAGGATTAATTTGTTTCAGTTATTTTAGCAAATAAAATACTCCAACAAATGTATGATTCAATAAAACAATTAGCTACTTTTGATTGTTTTATTTAATATCCTTCACCATGTTAATCTACAACAAATGTATGATTCGATAAAACAACTAGCTACTAGATTGTTTTATTTAATATACTTACTTCAACATGTTAATCTAAGAGCATCAACGCTACAATTCAATACAATATACTCCACGGGTCATAGTAGTGTTCTTTTTTTTTTTTTTCTGCTGTGGTGAGCAAGTTTCACGACAAAAAATGAAATCACAAGAATCAGTGAGGGTTATATGTAAAAACTCTCTTAAGCTAATTCATGAATACTTAAGTAAAATCAAAACAATCAAAGAAACTAAACATTTTTTTAGTTATAACAGTATAATAATAATTAGAAAAGCACTCAAATGTAAAATCCCCTGAGAAAATATATTGGAAAACGCAAATTCCTTAGGAACAAGCTTGACGTATTTGAAATTTTATCACCTAAAGCTTTTAAATAAGAAAAAACAATTATTATCTATAAAAACTGGTGAAGGCTATATTAAAACCAACAAATTTAAATCGGTGACTAATGTAACATGGCAAGATGTCGAATCCTGCTTTCAACAACGAATTCGTACAGGATTTATAAGTAACCACCATGTTAAAGATCCTCTTCAGTTTTTTTTTCAACAATCTTTTAAATGCTTTATGTTTAGAATTAAAAAAGAAGTGAAAAACTCAATGCTTAAGGTAAATGTAATTTTTTCGGCAAATTTTATTCAACCGCACTCTAGTGAAACAGACATTAAAACATTTTCAACAAAAAATAACACATTGATCAAAACACAAATTTAAAAGAATGGTACGAAGAAAACGTCATTGATAAAATCATGAAAAAATTAGAGAAATTTGCAGAAAAGGATTCCGGTTGGGCGTTGTATGAAATTTTGGGATTGAAAATTAACATAAATAAATACGACCCAATTAAATTCGGATATTCAACTTTTGTATCCACACCAGATTTTATATATATATATATAAAAAAAAAACATGCAGTAATTAATGTACAAAATAATGAAATCGTTGCCATATATCAATTTCGTTTCGAAATCGTTGAATTACGCCCAGAATTAATCCACAATAACGTAAACATGTCCGCATTCCTTCGAAATTATTACAATAAGGTGTTAGATGACGGAGAGCGAAAAAGCTTGCGATGCATTGGATCTCGCACGCTGCCAGAGACGTATTCAGAAAATATTAAAAAAAATATATCATCGTTTCGAAGGCGGCAAACGGAAACATGTCAAGACACACAAAAATAATTGTGCGTGTGTGTGTTTCTTTATTTAGTACTAATTTGTTTCACTCACTGTAGCAAATGCAATAGTTCAATAAATGTTTGAAAATGTATAAACATATTGGTTCAATAAAACAATTAGTTACGTTTGTGAGTTTTATTTAATATCCTCTTACATATTTATCTAACGGAATCAACACTACAATGATTCAGCATAACAATATTAAGTTATATAAATATCTTTCAAAGTATTTGTCCAGCAGCACGATATGAGTCATCATGATCTACCACGACGGTATAGGCCAACATAGACAAACTGTTGGGATCGAATCGTTGTTCCTTTTCATTTTTCTCAATTCTTTTCTTATACTTAATGATGCGATCCTTTTTCTTGACATTATCGAAGTTCAGGTCAGTTAATTTCCATTCTACAAGAACAGGATTTATTCCACTTGAAAAGTGTATTGCCACTTTGCACGCGGTTAAGTCGAACGATTTAAGGATACATAGAATTCTGGCTTCCAACGAAAATTGAAGACGAGGTTCAACAAAAATAATATTAAATATAAATCCATCAAACTTCAAATAGCAGCAGGGCCACTTGGACTGATAAAGATAGTCATATTTAGACATGTGATTGTCTGCGCAGTTATCCTTAGCCCATTTTTGTGTATTTTCATCTGCTTCGACGTAAATATCGATGTCTGTATAAGAAGACGTCCGACCTAAGAGAAACGCTGCACATCCCCCAGCCATGAAAGTTCTGGACGACCGAAATTTTTTGATGTAACAAACTTTCAACTGTTTGAATGATACGACGTTTTTCTTCATTCAGTGAAGATATATCAAGATTGCGAGAAATGAAACTTGTGTTTTTTAATGAGAACATATCTGATGTGTGAACTGTACTCACATGCTTACAAAAGTTACTTTTATATACCAAATATCAAAAAATTGCTGAATTGCAATTCACACGGAAATAGTTTGAAGAATTGCTGAATTGCAATAAATTATTAAATGACCATATATGGACATGAAAAAACTGCTGATTTGACATTTCACCCTCCTACTTCATTGCAATCAATCTTTAAATGACCATATATGGACATGTAAAACTGCTGATTTGACATTTCACCCTTCTTCGCCATTTATTTTCTGCATATTCTGCATTATTTTTCCTATATATTTTGCATAGGAACTCGTAATTGTTTGTCTTAATTCTGTGTCTGTTAGTGTTAAGTGCTAATTGTTGAAAAAAAAAAAAAAAAATGAAGTATTCCTTGAGTCTCAAGAAACCAAAAATTAACATCCTCCAGGATGTAGTGATACAGGTAGGTTTTTTATTTTTGATTAATTTAAAAAAAAAAATGTTTTTATATTCATAAAATGTAGAAATGTTTATAAGTATTTATTTTATTTTCAGCCGCCTTTGCCCAAACTGCGTAGACTTGCAGATCTACCTGAGGAAGAAATTGAAAAACTAAAAACAAAAAGTGAGGACGCCTCCACTTCCGCTGTGGAAGACTCCCAGACACCTTCCCAGCTAGATATATCAGGGCTGGAGGAGCCGTGCGTCTCTATGACGCCCTCACTGTTTGAGGGGTTAGAGGCGCACGGAAAAAGCTTGTCTTTCCTTCGTAATGTTTACGGAGTTACGGAGGAAGACGAACAGAGGCAGAGAGAGCAGCAAGAGCAGCAGGAGCAGGAGCAGGAGCAGCAGCAACAGCAGCAGGAGGAGCAGCAACAACCGGTCCGCAAATCACCATCACCACCGACGTCTCAACCAACACCTGCCCCTGATACACCTCATCCTGCTGCACCTGATGATTCGGGTGATGAATTCGAAGACGAAGACAATGCATCTACATTATTGTATAATTTTAAGTGGAAGTGTAGGGCAGCGCAGGACAGACATAATACGCGACAAAGGGAACTAGTGCAAAAACAAAAAAAGTGCAAAAAAAACATTAAAAAATTAGCAAATCAAATTGCAACTCTCCAAAGACAGTTAGTGGAAGAACAAAGTGAATTGCGGGGTGCAGAAAACGAAATGAAAAAAAGTATTCAAAAATCCGACAAATTAAAGAAACTATATGTAAAAATAAAATGTATATAATCTCATAGTGTCAGTAGTAGTGTTAGTAGCGTTAAAAGTGTTGAAATGTTTTAGTAGTAGAATTAGTAGTGATAGTGGTGCTTGTATTGTAATAGTAATATTTATATATCAATAAATAATATAAGTATTTTATTTCGCTTGTTTTTTTTTTTTTTTAAGTGTTGCATGTTGGGCAGTATATATCCAAATCAATGGTTTTGCCAAACAATATCCTGTAGCATTTTCGCTAAAATTTTTGGAACCACTATAATCGTCAATAATGGTGTAATTAGGTGACTTGCAGCGGCTTTTGTTTCTTAAGACAAATTCTTGTTTATACTGTAGTGGGATCGATGTATCGATAATATCAGGAATATTGTGACAAACCATACACGAGCATTTCTTAAACAAAAGTCCATGTTCTCCTTGGGAATGGTATCGCTGTTAGTATTTAGAGAGGTAGCTTGTAGAGATGGTAAGTTCTGGTAGGGTGGTACAAATTAACGAGTAGAGACAGACAAAAACAAAAAATTATTTTTGTTTATTTTTGCCGAACACAGCGTTATAAAAATTTATTGATGTCTTGTCGAGCATCAAGTCATCCTTCAACGATGGAACGTACGTCCCACTGGCGTCGTCGTCCCAATTTTCGAGTGATGTTACTTTTGGGGGTTCAGAATTGAACCATTTTGATGGTTGAGATGGTATCGGTGGTGATGCTTTGGGAAGTGCAGCTTCGCGGAGCTGTCGCTCCCTTTCCCAAGCCTCCCTATGACACCTAAATATATGCCTCTGGAGTCTCCCCTCTAGCATTCGATGGCTCCTATCGTATGGGCAAACTATAAAATCCTCTAAACAAAACAAAAAAAAATATATGAAATTTACATACTGTAATAAAAATATAACCTTACCCATGTCCCTAGATATCTATTGGTTAATTCTCTTGATACTAGTTAATCAGTTATAATCACATCTTTCATATAGTCTTGAATTTATATACGAAATTAATCCCTTCTTTTACTCTTTTTCCCTCTCTAATTTTTATTTCAAGTTGACGATTCAGTTGTTTTTCTCTTATCGAAAATGCAAGAGTTTCACTAATTCAGAAAGATTTAGCAACTACGATTTAATACAACAACAAGTTATTTAATACGTTTTAAATTATTTGTCCAGCAGCACGATATGACTCATCATGATCCACCACCACAGCATAGGCTAACATATACAAATTTAGAAGTAGTAGAAGTATCAATATATATATATATATATATCTTTTTTTTAATAGTGCTTTTTGATGGTTTTTTGTTGGTTTTTGATAGTTTTTTGGTTTTTTATTTGTTTTTGATGTTTTTCTTTTTTTTATTGATTTTTGATGGCTGTTTATAGGTTTTCGTTTTTTTTTTTTTAATGATCTTTTGTTGTTTTCATATAAAATTCAACAAAAAGCGGTTTTCGGTTAACTGGAATTTTTTTTTTTACTGTCTTAGTATATTTAGTTGTGATGGTAGTAGTCATATAACAATAAATATAAAGAATAACCTATTTCGCTTTTTTTTTTTTTTTTTTTTTTTTTTTAAGTGTTGCATGTTGGGCTTATTCGAATCCTTTTTCGATGGTCTTTTTTTCGACCTGAAAAAAGTTTTACGTAGCGACCTCGAAAAAACTAAAAATGGCTCCTGTATCAAGGTTGACGTGGACAGAATCGATTTTTTTGAACAAACTTATGCGTTCGTTCCAGAAGAAGGTTTTGCTGTATGCAACCGATATTCTATTTCTTACCATTTGGACACTAGAAACTTTTGCCCTTTTCTCCCTTATTTTCAACTTTTTTCAAAATTTTTTTTGTTCAACATATGCCTTAATTTTTTTAGCATTTCCCCGTTCCCCTGAGCCGACATGCTACCTCTTACCGCTTACGAACTATGACGTTTTTTCGTTATTACTACTAAACGGTAGCAAAAAATATTTATTTTGCTAAGTGGACCTATAGACTGTTCACTCAGAAATATTTTGGTACAAAAATATATTTTTTAAGTTTTACCGTTTGGGCGCCACAAACTTTTGCCCTTTTCACAGTCATGTCAAAAGTTAGCGAAAAACCGTCGACGGCTGTCGATATTATTTGTTTTTGTCAATCTTTTTTGCTCTATACACGAACCTCCTATCTCTTACCATTTTCGAGTAACAAAAATTTTTTCTATTTAAACGGTAGATACACCTATGAGTCATAATCATTTTTACACACGATTAGATAGTACTTCATGAATATGCATTTGATTTTGTGGAAAAACAAACTTTTCAAAATTTGGATTTTTTTTTTGAGATTTTTTTTGTTTTAATTTTTCTTTGGATTCTTTGAATTTTTTAAATTTTTTTTTTCACCAAAACTTCTAATTTACTTTCCTACTGCTCAAGGAAAACTTTTTTTCGAATTTTGACAACCTTTTTTGACAAAAATTGTTGCGCCCCAAACTCAAATTTTCACATATTTAATTACATGGACCTATTGATTATTCATCCAAAAATATTTTGACACAAAAAACAAATTTTTAACTAATTCCGTTTGGTCACCACAAACTTTTGCCCTTTTCTCCGAAATGCTAAACTCAAACTAAAAACCGTCGACACAGGTGCATGTGTTTCGTATTTTAGGAACTTTTTTGTTCTTTGCACGAACCTCGTATCTCTTACCGTCTTCGAGTAAAACATTTTTTTTTTATATTTAAACAATTATTGCACCTCCAACCCACATTTATTTTTACACAAATGTGTCATTAGTTTATAGGGATGCATTTTTATTTTTTTAACAAACTTTCTGCCCTTTGGCACCCTCAAGCGATAATTCTTTTTTTTTAATATTTCCGAATACGTCCCTGTCTATTGAAGATAAGAGCGTCCAGTTCCGTAAGAATTTGCTGAAACAGCATCGCGTTATTTCATTCTGTGTTGTAATAATGACGGGCGGCGTGTTTCGGTTTATGAATTTTACCGTGAAAAGATTTGGGAAAAAGGTGGTTTTGTTGAACTAAATGGTGGCTTCTGTGAAGTGTGCGTGTATTTGAATGTTTTCGAGGGAGAACGGATGATTTTATTGCCTGTTTTCAATGTCGTAAGTAACAATTTTTTTAATTTTTAACAACACACTCGCCTTCTGACATTTGAGATTTTATTCTAATAATCACTGACAAATAAGCTTAAATCGGCAGAAAGTTGCTGATGAACATTTATTTATTAAGAAAATAACAGGAGTTTTGTCGGAGCAAACACGGCTTTTATTCGTTGCTGTTATTCCCAATTAAATAATTTTAGATGAGACTGGGGAAAATAATACACCAAACGAAATAAACAATATTTATTATAATTTCAATTACAGCTTAAGATTATACAAACTAGTTCGTATTTTATACATTTTAAGAAACTAATAAGTTTTAAATTTAAATCTAATTTACGACGCAGTGGTTTAACCGCAATGTGCACAGTTATTTAACTGATTTTCTTTGCTGAATAATTTTCAATTCTGAATCCAATTTTTCGATTGTTTCTCTAAATTTTCGCTTCTTCTCCATCATTTTTTCGATTAAGGGCTTTATTTGCAATTCGAAACGTTCCACATTCATTTGAAATCTTTTAACATCGTATAACCAAGTATTAATTCGGCTTTCTTTATCATTTATTAAGAAAATAACCGGAACTTTGTCGAAACAAACACGTCTGTTATTCATGACAGTTTGCAATCAAATATTTTTTACATGAGACTGGGGAAAATAATACACCGAACGAATTAAATAATATTTATTATAATTTCTATTACAGCTTAAGATTATTCAATTTAGTTCTTATTTCATACATTTTAATTGCTTCTTTTAAATAACTAATTCGTTTTAAATGTAATTCTAATCTACGACGAAGCAGTCTAACTGCACTTGATTTGTTTTCCACATGAACCAATGCCTTCTTCATTCTTCGATAAATTCGATATTGATGGTTCGACCGATCGGACCTCTATTTACCAAGTACAATTTCAAGCCGTTCACGATCTTCTGGTTCAGATCGCTGATCACTGAGTCGGTGAATTTTTCGGTAAATCTCTGTGGAAGTATCGTTCTAGACTCTTCAAGTTGCACAAATATCTTGTCACCGTACTTTGTAGACAGTTTACTAAAATTTTTTGTTAAAAATTTTTTATTTTCTTCTAAAGTTTTCGCACTCACAAAAGCTTGCAAGTGAGACTCTTTATTCAAGGTAGAAATGAAAGATGACATTTCTAAGTGTTAAATAATTGAATTCAAAAAACTAATTAATTCTTACACACGAATCCATCGACTTTTATACAAGTATAAAACGGAAGTGGGGATGCGAGATTGCGTCCGAGATCCCTCCCCGACCTAAACGAAAAGAGGGGATAGATCTCGAGATGAACGAGGGCAATAAACGACCAAGGTCGAGCAACGACTAGGTCAATGATCGCCCGATGAAAAGTAATGGGGGAGCTGGACCAGCTGGCAAGGTCAGTCACGTGCACCGACAAGCTCGACAACAAATGAAAGGTCAATGACCGCTCGATGAAAAGTAATGGGGGAGCTGGACCAGTTTGACCTCATTTGACCTGGTCTAGAACCCCCACTATATAACTACTACTGATCGGCTTAAAAGTACAAGAAAACACTTCAAAAGTGACGTTTCTGAAGAATTTTAACAGTTTTCTTGTATCTACGAACGCCAGAATGCATAAAATTGACCTAAACGTCTCCTTTTCCTATTCTGAGTCGATTCTGCATGCTTTAAGTGTGTTTGGTGGCTCAGAACCATCAAAAAACGTTGAAATATAGTTCAAATTCAATAAAAATCGACAAAAATTCAGTTTCTAGCTAAAATTTGATGGTTTCGTTGCACTTTCCGAGCCCGTAGGGTATCTGATTGGCTTAAAAGTACAAGAAATGACTTCAAAAGTGACGTTTCTGAAGAATTTTAACAGTTTTCTTGTATCTACGAACGCCAGAATGCATAAAATTGACCTAAACGTCTCCTTTTCCTATTCTGAGTCGATTCTGCATGCTTTAAGTGTGTTTGGTGGCTCAGAACCATCAAAAAACGTTGAAATATAGTTCAAATTCAATAAAAATCGACAAAAATACAGTTTCTAGCTAAAATTTGATGGTTTCGTTGCACTTTCCGAGCCCGTAGGGTATCTGATTGGCTTAAAAGTACAAGAAAACACTTCAAAAGTGACGTTTCTGAAGAATTTTAACAGTTTTCTTGTATCTACGAACGCCAGAATGCATAAAATTGACCTAAACGTCTCCTTTTCCTATTCTGAGTCGATTCTGCATGCTTTAAGTGTGTTTGGTGGCTCAGAACCATCAAAAAACGTTGAAATGTAGTTCAAATTCAATAAAAATCGACAAAAATACAGTTTCTAGCTAAAATTTGATGGTTTCGTTGCACTTTCCGAGCCCGTAGGGTATCTGATTGGCTTAAAAGTACAAGAAAACACTTCAAAAGTGACGTTTCTGAAGAATTTTAACAGTTTTCTTGTATCTACGAACGCCAGAATGCATAAAATTGACCTAAACGTCTCCTTTTCCTATTCTGAGTCGATTCTGCATGCTTTAAGTGTGTTTGGTGGCTCAGAACCATCAAAAAACGTTGAAATATAGTTCAAATTCAATAAAAATCGACAAAAATACAGTTTCTAGCTAAAATTTGATGGTTTCGTTGCACTTTCCGAGCCCGTAGGGTATCTGATTGGCTTAAAAGTACAAGAAAACACTTCAAAAGTGACGTTTCTGAAGAATTTTAACAGTTTTCTTGTATCTACGAACGCCAGAATGCATAAAATTGACCTAAACGTCTCCTTTTCCTATTCTGAGTCGATTCTGCATGCTTTAAGTGTGTTTGGTGGCTCAGAACCATCAAAAAACGTTGAAATATAGTTCAAATTCAATAAAAATCGACAAAAATACAGTTTCTAGCTAAAATTTGATGGTTTCGTTGCACTTTCCGAGGCCGTAGGGTATCTGATTGGCTTAAAAGTACAAGAAAACACTTCAAAAGTGACGTTTCTGAAGAATTTTAACAGTTTTCTTGTATCTACGAACGCCAGAATGCATAAAATTGACCTAAACGTCTCCTTTTCCTATTCTGAGTCGATTCTGCATGCTTTAAGTGTGTTTGGTGGCTCAGAATAAAAATCGACAAAAATACAGTTTCTAGCTAAAATTTGATGGTTTCGTTGCACTTTCCGAGCCCGTAGGGTATCTGATTGGCTTAAAAGTACAAGAAAACACTTCAAAAGTGACGTTTCTGAAGAATTTTAACAGTTTTCTTGTATCTACGAACGCCAGAATGCATAAAATTGACCTAAACGTCTCCTTTTCCTATTCTGAGTCGATTCTGCATGCTTTAAGTGTGTTTGGTGGCTCAGAACCATCAAAAAACGTTGAAATGTAGTTCAAATTCAATAAAAATCGACAAAAATACAGTTTCTAGCTAAAATTTGATGGTTTCGTTGCACTTTCCGAGCCCGTAGGGTATCTGATTGGCTTAAAAGTACAAGAAAACACTTCAAAAGTGACGTTTCTGAAGAATTTTAACAGTTTTCTTGTATCTACGAACGCCAGAATGCATAAAATTGACCTAAACGTCTCCTTTTCCTATTCTGAGTCGATTCTGCATGCTTTAAGTGTGTTTGGTGGCTCAGAACCATCAAAAAACGTTGAAATATAGTTCAAATTCAATAAAAATCGACAAAAATACAGTTTCTAGCTAAAATTTGATGGTTTCGTTGCACTTTCCGAGCCCGTAGGGTATCTGATTGGCTTAAAAGTACAAGAAAACACTTCAAAAGTGACGTTTCTGAAGAATTTTAACAGTTTTCTTGTATCTACGAACGCCAGAATGCATAAAATTGACCTAAACGTCTCCTTTTCCTATTCTGAGTCGATTCTGCATGCTTTAAGTGTGTTTGGTGGCTCAGAACCATCAAAAAACGTTGAAATATAGTTCAAATTCAATAAAAATCGACAAAAATACAGTTTCTAGCTAAAATTTGATGGTTTCGTTGCACTTTCCGAGCCCGTAGGGTATCTGATCGGCTTAAAAGTACAAGAAAACACTTCAAAAGTGACGTTTCTGAAGAATTTTAACAGTTTTCTTGTATCTACGAACGCCAGAATGCATAAAATTGACCTAAACGTCTCCTTTTCCTATTCTGAGTCGATTCTGCATGCTTTAAGTGTGTTTGGTGGCTCAGAACCATCAAAAAACGTTGAAATATAGTTCAAATTCAATAAAAATCGACAAAAATACAGTTTCTAGCTAAAATTTGATGGTTTCGTTGCACTTTCCGAGGCCGTAGGGTATCTGATTGGCTTAAAAGTACAAGAAAACACTTCAAAAGTGACGTTTCTGAAGAATTTTAACAGTTTTCTTGTATCTACGAACGCCAGAATGCATAAAATTGACCTAAACGTCTCCTTTTCCTATTCTGAGTCGATTCTGCATGCTTTAAGTGTGTTTGGTGGCTCAGAACCATCAAAAAACGTTGAAATATAGTTCAAATTCAATAAAAATCGACAAAAATACAGTTTCTAGCTAAAATTTCATGGTTTCGTTGCACTTTCCGAGCCCGTAGGGTATCTGATTGGCTTAAAAGTACAAGAAAACACTTCAAAAGTGACGTTTCTGAAGAATTTTAACAGTTTTCTTGTATCTACGAACGCCAGAATGCATAAAATTGACCTAAACGTCTCCTTTTCCTATTCTGAGTCGATTCTGCATGCTTTAAGTGTGTTTGGTGGCTCAGAACCATCAAAAAACGTTGAAATATAGTTCAAATTCAATAAAAATCGACAAAAATACAGTTTCTAGCTAAAATTTGATGGTTTCGTTGCACTTTCCGAGCCCGTAGGGTATCTGATCGGCTTAAAAGTACAAGAAAACACTTCAAAAGTGACGTTTCTGAAGAATTTTAACAGTTTTCTTGTATCTACGAACGCCAGAATGCATAAAATAGACCTAAACGTCTCCTTTTCCAATTCTGAGTCGATTCTGCATGCTTTAAGTGTGTTTGGTGGCTCAGAACCATCAAAAAACGTTGAAATATAGTTCAAATTCAATAAAAATCGACAAAAATACAGTTTCTAGCTAAAATTTGATGGTTTCGTTGCACTTTCCGAGCCCGTAGGGTATCTGATTGGCTTAAAAGTACAAGAAAACACTTCAAAAGTGACGTTTCTGAAGAATTTTAACAGTTTTCTTGTATCTACGAACGCCAGAATGCATAAAATTGACCTAAACGTCTCCTTTTCCTATTCTGAGTCGATTCTGCATGCTTTAAGTGTGTTTGGTGGCTCAGAACCATCAAAAAACGTTGAAATGTAGTTCAAATTCAATAAAAATCGACAAAAATACAGTTTCTAGCTAAAATTTGATGGTTTCGTTGCACTTTCCGAGCCCGTAGGGTATCTGATTGGCTTAAAAGTACAAGAAAACACTTCAAAAGTTACGTTTCTGAAGAATTTTAACAGTTTTCTTGTATCTACGAACGCCAGAATGCATAAAATTGACCTAAACGTCTCCTTTTCCTATTCTGAGTCGATTCTGCATGCTTTAAGTGTGTTTGGTGGGTCAGAACCATCAAAAAACGTTGAAATATAGTTCAAATTCAATAAAAATCGACAAAAATACAGTTTCTAGCTAAAATTTGATGGTTTCGTTGCACTTTCCGAGCCCGTAGGGTATCTGATTGGCTTAAAAGTACAAGAAAACACTTCAAAAGTGACGTTTCTGAAGAATTTTAACAGTTTTCTTGTATCTACGAACGCCAGAATGCATAAAATTGACCTAAACGTCTCCTTTTCCTATTCTGAGTCGATTCTGCATGCTTTAAGTGTGTTTGGTAGCTCAGAACCATCAAAAAACGTTGAAATGTAGTTCAAATTAAATAAAAATCGACAAAAATACAGTTTCTAGCTAAAATTTGATGGTTTCGTTGCACTTTCCGAGCCCGTAGGGTATCTGATTGGCTTAAAAGTACAAGAAAACACTTCAAAAGTGACGTTTCTGAAGAATTTTAACAGTTTTCTTGTATCTACGAACGCCAGAATGCATAAAATTGACCTAAACGTCTCCTTTTCCTATTCTGAGTCGATTCTGCATGCTTTAAGTGTGTTTGGTGGGTCAGAACCATCAAAAAACGTTGAAATATAGTTCAAATTCAATAAAAATCGACAAAAATACAGTTTCTAGCTAAAATTTGATGGTTTCGTTGCACTTTCCGAGCCCGTAGGGTATCTGATTGGCTTAAAAGTACAAGAAAACACTTCAAAAGTGACGTTTCTGAAGAATTTTAACAGTTTTCTTGTATCTACGAACGCCAGAATGCATAAAATTGACCTAAACGTCTCCTTTTCCTATTCTGAGTCGATTCTGCATGCTTTAAGTGTGTTTGGTGGCTCAGAACCATCAAAAAACGTTGAAATATAGTTCAAATTCAATAAAAATCGACAAAAATACAGTTTCTAGCTAAAATTTGATGGTTTCGTTGCACTTTCCGAGGCCGTAGGGTATCTGATTGGCTTAAAAGTACAAGAAAACACTTCAAAAGTGACGTTTCTGAAGAATTTTAACAGTTTTCTTGTATCTACGAACGCCAGAATGCATAAAATTGACCTAAACGTCTCCTTTTCCTATTCTGAGTCGATTCTGCATGCTTTAAGTGTGTTTGGTGGCTCAGAACCATCAAAAAACGTTGAAATATAGTTCAAATTCAATAAAAATCGACAAAAATACAGTTTCTAGCTAAAATTTCATGGTTTCGTTGCACTTTCCGAGCCCGTAGGGTATCTGATTGGCTTAAAAGTACAAGAAAACACTTCAAAAGTGACGTTTCTGAAGAATTTTAACAGTTTTCTTGTATCTACGAACGCCAGAATGCATAAAATTGACCTAAACGTCTCCTTTTCCTATTCTGAGTCGATTCTGCATGCTTTAAGTGTGTTTGGTGGCTCAGAACCATCAAAAAACGTTGAAATATAGTTCAAATTCAATAAAAATCGACAAAAATACAGTTTCTAGCTAAAATTTGATGGTTTCGTTGCACTTTCCGAGCCCGTAGGGTATCTGATTGGCTTAAAAGTACAAGAAAACACTTCAAAAGTGACATTTCTGAAGAATTTTAACAGTTTTCTTGTATCTACGAACGCCAGAATGCATAAAATTGACCTAAACGTCTCCTTTTCCGATTCTGAGTCGATTCTGCATGCTTTAAGTGTGTTTGGTGGCTCAGAACCATCAAAAAACGTTGAAATATAGTTCAAATTCAATAAAAATCGACAAAAATACAGTTTCTAGCTAAAATTTGATGGTTTCGTTGCACTTTCCGAGCCCGTAGGGTATCTGATTGGCTTAAAAGTACAAGAAAACACTTCAAAAGTGACGTTTCTGAAGAATTTTAACAGTTTTCTTGTATCTACGAACGCCAGAATGCATAAAATTGACCTAAACGTCTCCTTTTCCTATTCTGAGTCGATTCTGCATGCTTTAAGTGTGTTTGGTGGCTCAGAACCATCAAAAAACGTTGAAATATAGTTCAAATTCAATAAAAATCGACAAAAATACAGTTTCTAGCTAAAATTTGATGGTTTCGTTGCACTTTCCGAGCCCGTAGGGTATCTGATTGGCTTAAAAGTACAAGAAAACACTTCAAAAGTGACGTTTCTGAAGAATTTTAACAGTTTTCTTGTATCTACGAACGCCAGAATGCATAAAATTGACCTAAACGTCTCCTTTTCCTATTCTGAGTCGATTCTGCATGCTTTAAGTGAGTTTGGTGGCTCAGAACCATCAAAAAACGTTGAAATATAGTTCAAATTCAATAAAAATCGACAAAAATACAGTTTCTAGCTAAAATTTGATGGTTTCGTTGCACTTTCCGAGGCCGTAGGGTATCTGATTGGCTTAAAAGTACAAGAAAACACTTCAAAAGTGACGTTTCTGAAGAATTTTAACAGTTTTCTTGTATCTACGAACGCCAGAATGCATAAAATTGACCTAAACGTCTCCTTTTCCTATTCTGAGTCGATTCTGCATGCTTTAAGTGTGTTTGGTGGCTCAGAACCATCAAAAAACGTTGAAATATAGTTCAAATTCAATAAAAATCTACAAAAATACAGTTTCTAGCTAAAATTTCATGGTTTCGTTGCACTTTCCGAGCCCGTAGGGTATCTGATTGGCTTAAAAGTACAAGAAAACACTTCAAAAGTGACGTTTCTGAAGAATTTTAACAGTTTTCTTGTATCTACGAACGCCAGAATGCATAAAATTGACCTAAACGTCTCCTTTTCCTATTCTGAGTCGATTCTGCATGCTTTAAGTGTGTTTGGTGGCTCAGAACCATCAAAAAACGTTGAAATATAGTTCAAATTCAATAAAAATCGACAAAAATACAGTTTCTAGCTAAAATTTGATGGTTTCGTTGCACTTTCCGAGCCCGTAGGGTATCTGATTGGCTTAAAAGTACAAGAAAACACTTCAAAAGTGACGTTTCTGAAGAATTTTAACAGTTTTCTTGTATCTACGAACGCCAGAATGCATAAAATTGACCTAAACGTCTCCTTTTCCTATTCTGAGTCGATTCTGCATGCTTTAAGTGTGTTTGGTGGCTCAGAACCATCAAAAAACGTTGAAATATAGTTCAAATTCAATAAAAATCGACAAAAATACAGTTTCTAGCTAAAATTTGATGGTTTCGTTGCACTTTCCGAGCCCGTAGGGTATCTGATTGGCTTAAAAGTACAAGAAAACACTTCAAAAGTGACGTTTCTGAAGAATTTTAACAGTTTTCTTGTATCTACGAACGCCAGAATGCATAAAATTGACCTAAACGTCTCCTTTTCCTATTCTGAGTCGATTCTGCATGCTTTAAGTGTGTTTGGTGGCTCAGAACCATCAAAAAACGTTGAAAAATAGTTCAAATTCAATAAAAATCGACAAAAATACAGTTTCTAGCTAAAATTTGATGGTTTCGTTGCACTTTCCGAGCCCGTAGGGTATCTGATTGGCTTAAAAGTACAAGAAAACACTTCAAAAGTGACGTTTCTGAAGAATTTTAACAGTTTTCTTGTATCTACGAACGCCAGAATGCATAAAATTGACCTAAACGTCTCCTTTTCCTATTCTGAGTCGATTCTGCATGCTTTAAGTGTGTTTGGTGGCTCAGAACCATCAAAAAACGTTGAAATATAGTTCAAATTCAATAAAAATCGACAAAAATACAGTTTCTAGCTAAAATTTGATGGTTTCGTTGCACTTTCCGAGCCCGTAGGGTATCTGATTGGCTTAAAAGTACAAGAAAACACTTCAAAAGTGACGTTTCTGAAGAATTTTAACAGTTTTCTTGTATCTACGAACGCCAGAATGCATAAAATTGACCTAAACGTCTCCTTTTCCTATTCTGAGTCGATTCTGCATGCTTTAAGTGTGTTTGGTGGCTCAGAACCATCAAAAAACGTTGAAATATAGTTCAAATTCAATAAAAATCGACAAAAATACAGTTTCTAGCTAAAATTTGATGGTTTCGTTGCACTTTCCGAGCCCGTAGGGTATCTGATTGGCTTAAAAGTACAAGAAAACACTTCAAAAGTGACGTTTCTGAAGAATTTTAACAGTTTTCTTGTATCTACGAACGCCAGAATGCATAAAATTGACCTAAACGTCTCCTTTTCCTATTCTGAGTCGATTCTGCATGCTTTAAGTGTGTTTGGTGGCTCAGAACCATCTAAAAACGTTGAAATATAGTTCAAATTCAATAAAAATCGACAAAAATACAGTTTCTAGCTAAAATTTGATGGTTTCGTTGCACTTTCCGAGCCCGTAGGGTATCTGATTGGCTTAAAAGTACAAGAAAACACTTCAAAAGTGACATTTCTGAAGAATTTTAACAGTTTTCTTGTATCTACGAACGCCAGAATGCATAAAATTGACCTAAGCGTCTCCTTTTCCGATTCTGAGTCGATTCTGCATGCTTTAAGTGTGTTTGGTGGCTCAGAACCATCAAAAAACGTTGAAATATAGTTCAAATTCAATAAAAATCGACAAAAATACAGTTTCTAGCTAAAATTTGATGGTTTCGTTGCACTTTCCGAGCCCGTAGGGTATCTGATTGGCTTAAAAGTACAAGAAAACACTTCAAAAGTGACGTTTCTGAAGAATTTTAACAGTTTTCTTGTATCTACGAACGCCAGAATGCATAAAATTGACCTAAACGTCTCCTTTTCCTATTCTGAGTCGATTCTGCATGCTTTAAGTGTGTTTGGTGGCTCAGAACCGTCAAAAAACGTTGAAATATAGTTCAAATTCAATAAAAATCGACAAAAATACAGTTTCTAGCTAAAATTTGATGGTTTCGTTGCACTTTCCGAGCCCGTAGGGTATCTGATTGGCTTAAAAGTACAAGAAAACACTTCAAAAGTGACGTTTCTGAAGAATTTTAACAGTTTTCTTGTATCTACGAACGCCAGAATGCATAAAATTGACCTAAACGTCTCCTTTTCCTATTCTGAGTCGATTCTGCATGCTTTAAGTGTGTTTGGTGGCTCAGAACCATCAAAAAACGTTGAAATGTAGTTCAAATTCAATAAAAGTCGACAAAAATACAGTTTCTAGCTAAAATTTGATGGTTTCGTTGCACTTTCCGAGCCCGTAGGGTATCTGATTGGCTTAAAAGTACAAGAAAACACTTCAAAAGTGACGTTTCTGAAGAATTTTAACAGTTTTCTTGTATCTACGAACGCCAGAATGCATAAAATTGACCTAAACGTCTCCTTTTCCTATTCTGAGTCGATTCTGCATGCTTTAAGTGTGTTTGGTGGCTCAGAACCATCAAAAAACGTTGAAATATAGTTCAAATTCAATAAAAATCGACAAAAATACAGTTTCTAGCTAAAATTTGATGGTTTCGTTGCACTTTCCGAGCCCGTTGGGTATCTGATTGGCTTAAAAGTACAAGAAAACACTTCAAAAGTGACGTTTCTGAAGAATTTTAACAGTTTTCTTGTATCTACGAACGCCAGAATGCATAAAATTGACCTAAACGTCTCCTTTTCCTATTCTGAGTCGATTCTGCATGCTTTAAGTGTGTTTGGTGGCTCAGAACCATCAAAAAACGTTGAAATATAGTTCAAATTCAATAAAAATCGACAAAAATACAGTTTCTAGCTAAAATTTGATGGTTTCGTTGCACTTTCCGAGCCCGTAGGGTATCTGATTGGCTTAAAAGTACAAGAAAACACTTCAAAAGTGACGTTTCTGAAGAATTTTAACAGTTTTCTTGTATCTACGAACGCCAGAATGCATAAAATTGACCTAAACGTCTCCTTTTCCTATTCTGAGTCGATTCTGCATGCTTTAAGTGTGTTTGGTGGCTCAGAACCATCAAAAAACGTTGAAATATAGTTCAAATTCAATAAAAATCGACAAAAATACAGTTTCTAGCTAAAATTTGATGGTTTCGTTGCACTTTCCGAGCCCGTAGGGTATCTGATTGGCTTAAAAGTACAAGAAAACACTTCAAAAGTGACGTTTCTGAAGAATTTTAACAGTTTTCTTGTATCTACGAACGCCAGAATGCATAAAATTGACCTAAACGTCTCCTTTTCCTATTCTGAGTCGATTCTGCATGCTTTAAGTGTGTTTGGTGGCTCAGAACCATCAAAAAACGTTGAAATATAGTTCAAATTCAATAAAAATCGACAAAAATACAGTTTCTAGCTAAAATTTGATGGTTTCGTTGCACTTTCTGAGCCCGTAGGGTATCTGATTGGCTTAAAAGTACAAGAAAACACTTCAAAAGTGACGTTTCTGAAGAATTTTAACAGTTTTCTTGTATCTACGAACGCCAGAATGCATAAAATTGACCTAAACGTCTCCTTTTCCTATTCTGAGTCGATTCTGCATGCTTTAAGTGTGTTTGGTGGCTCAGAACCATCAAAAAACGTTGAAATATAGTTCAAATTCAATAAAAATCGACAAAAATACAGTTTCTAGCTAAAATTTGATGGTTTCGTTGCACTTTCCGAGCCCGGAGGATTTCTGATTGGCTTAAAAGTACAAGAAAACACTTCAAAAGTGACGTTTCTGAAGAATTTTAACAGTTTTCTTGTATCTACGAACGCCAGAATGCATAAAATTGACCTAAACGTCTCCTTTTCTTATTCTGAGTCGATTCTGCATGCTTTAAGTGTGTTTGGTGGCTCAGAACCATCAAAAAACGTTGAAATATAGTTCAAATTCAATAAAAATCGACAAAAATTCAGTTTCTAGCTAAAATTTGATGGTTTCGTTGCACTTTTCGAGCCCGTTGGGTATCTGATTGGCTTAAAAGTACAAGAAAACACTTCAAAAGTGACGTTTCTGAAGAATTTTAACAGTTTTCTTGTATCTACGAACGCCAGAATGCATAAAATTGACCTAAACGTCTCCTTTTCCTATTCTGAGTCGATTCTGCATGCTTTAAGTGTGTTTGGTGGCTCAGAACCATCAAAAAACGTTGAAATATAGTTCAAATTCAATAAAAATCGACAAAAATACAGTTTCTAGCTAAAATTTGATGGTTTCGTTGCACTTTCCGAGCCCGTAGGGTATCTGATTGGCTTAAAAGTACAAGAAAACACTTCAAAAGTGACGTTTCTGAAGAATTTTAACAGTTTTCTTGTATCTACGAACGCCAGAATGCATAAAATTGACCTAAACGTCTCCTTTTCCTATTCTGAGTCGATTCTGCATGCTTTAAGTGTGTTTGGTGGCTCAGAACCATCAAAAAACGTTGAAATGTAGTTCAAATTCAATAAAAGTCGACAAAAATACAGTTTCTAGCTAAAATTTGATGGTTTCGTTGCACTTTCCGAGCCCGTAGGGTATCTGATTGGCTTAAAAGTACAAGAAAACACTTCAAAAGTGACGTTTCTGAAGAATTTTAACAGTTTTCTTGTATCTACGAACGCCAGAATGCATAAAATTGACCTAAACGTCTCCTTTTCCTATTCTGAGTCGATTCTGCATGCTTTAAGTGTGTTTGGTGGCTCAGAACCATCAAAAAACGTTGAAATATAGTTCAAATTCAATAAAAATCGACAAAAATACAGTTTCTAGCTAAAATTTGATGGTTTCGTTGCACTTTCCGAGCCCGTTGGGTATCTGATTGGCTTAAAAGTACAAGAAAACACTTCAAAAGTGACGTTTCTGAAGAATTTTAACAGTTTTCTTGTATCTACGAACGCCAGAATGCATAAAATTGACCTAAACGTCTCCTTTTCCTATTCTGAGTCGATTCTGCATGCTTTAAGTGTGTTTGGTGGCTCAGAACCATCAAAAAACGTTGAAATATAGTTCAAATTCAATAAAAATCGACAAAAATACAGTTTCTAGCTAAAATTTGATGGTTTCGTTGCACTTTCCGAACCCGTAGGGTATCTGATTGGCTTAAAAGTACAAGAAAACACTTCAAAAGTGACGTTTCTGAAGAATTTTAACAGTTTTCTTGTATCTACGAACGCCAGAATGCATAAAATTGACCTAAACGTCTCCTTTTCCTATTCTGAGTCGATTCTGCATGCTTTAAGTGTGTTTGGTGGCTCAGAACCATCAAAAAACGTTGAAATATAGTTCAAATTCAATAAAAATCGACAAAAATACTGTTTCTAGCTAAAATTTGATGGTTTCGTTGCACTTTCCGAGCCCGTAGGGTATCTGATTGGCTTAAAAGTACAAGAAAACACTTCAAAAGTGACATTTCTGAAGAATTTTAACAGTTTTCTTGTATCTACGAACGCCAGAATGCATAAAATTGACCTAAGCGTCTCCTTTTCCGATTCTGAGTCGATTCTGCATGCTTTAAGTGTGTTTGGTGGCTCAGAACCATCAAAAAACGTTGAAATATAGTTCAAATTCAATAAAAATCGACAAAAATACAGTTTCTAGCTAAAATTTGATGGTTTCGTTGCACTTTCCGAGCCCGTAGGGTATCTGATTGGCTTAAAAGTACAAGAAAACACTTCAAAAGTGACGTTTCTGAAGAATTTTAACAGTTTTCTTGTATCTACGAACGCCAGAATGCATAAAATTGACCTAAACGTCTCCTTTTCCTATTCTGAGTCGATTCTGCATGCTTTAAGTGTGTTTGGTGGCTCAGAACCGTCAAAAAACGTTGAAATATAGTTCAAATTCAATAAAAATCGACAAAAATACAGTTTCTAGCTAAAATTTGATGGTTTCGTTGCACTTTCCGAGCCCGTAGGGTATCTGATTGGCTTAAAAGTACAAGAAAACACTTCAAAAGTGACGTTTCTGAAGAATTTTAACAGTTTTCTTGTATCTACGAACGCCAGAATGCATAAAATTGACCTAAACGTCTCCTTTTCCTATTCTGAGTCGATTCTGCATGCTTTAAGTGTGTTTGGTGGCTCAGAACCATCAAAAAACGTTGAAATGTAGTTCAAATTCAATAAAAGTCGACAAAAATACAGTTTCTAGCTAAAATTTGATGGTTTCGTTGCACTTTCCGAGCCCGTAGGGTATCTGATTGGCTTAAAAGTACAAGAAAACACTTCAAAAGTGACGTTTCTGAAGAATTTTAACAGTTTTCTTGTATCTACGAACGCCAGAATGCATAAAATTGACCTAAACGTCTCCTTTTCCTATTCTGAGTCGATTCTGCATGCTTTAAGTGTGTTTGGTGGCTCAGAACCATCAAAAAACGTTGAAATATAGTTCAAATTCAATAAAAATCGACAAAAATACAGTTTCTAGCTAAAATTTGATGGTTTCGTTGCACTTTCCGAGCCCGTTGGGTATCTGATTGGCTTAAAAGTACAAGAAAACACTTCAAAAGTGACGTTTCTGAAGAATTTTAACAGTTTTCTTGTATCTACGAACGCCAGAATGCATAAAATTGACCTAAACGTCTCCTTTTCCTATTCTGAGTCGATTCTGCATGCTTTAAGTGTGTTTGGTGGCTCAGAACCATCAAAAAACGTTGAAATATAGTTCAAATTCAATAAAAATCGACAAAAATACAGTTTCTAGCTAAAATTTGATGGTTTCGTTGCACTTTCCGAGCCCGTAGGGTATCTGATTGGCTTAAAAGTACAAGAAAACACTTCAAAAGTGACGTTTCTGAAGAATTTTAACAGTTTTCTTGTATCTACGAACGCCAGAATGCATAAAATTGACCTAAACGTCTCCTTTTCCTATTCTGAGTCGATTCTGCATGCTTTAAGTGTGTTTGGTGGCTCAGAACCATCAAAAAACGTTGAAATATAGTTCAAATTCAATAAAAATCGACAAAAATACAGTTTCTAGCTAAAATTTGATGGTTTCGTTGCACTTTCCGAGCCCGTAGGGTATCTGATTGGCTTAAAAGTACAAGAAAACACTTCAAAAGTGACGTTTCTGAAGAATTTTAACAGTTTTCTTGTATCTACGAACGCCAGAATGCATAAAATTGACCTAAACGTCTCCTTTTCCTATTCTGAGTCGATTCTGCATGCTTTAAGTGTGTTTGGTGGCTCAGAACCATAAAAAAACGTTGAAATATAGTTCAAATTCAATAAACATCGACAAAAATACAGTTTCTAGCTAAAATTTGATGGTTTCGTTGCACTTTCCGAGCCCGTAGGGTATCTGATTGGCTTAAAAGTACAAGAAAACACTTCAAAAGTGACGTTTCTGAAGAATTTTAACAGTTTTCTTGTATCTACGAACGCCAGAATGCATAAAATTGACCTAAACGTCTCCTTTTCCTATTCTGAGTCGATTCTGCATGCTTTAAGTGTGTTTGGTGGCTCAGAACCATCAAAAAACGTTGAAATATAGTTCAAATTCAATAAAAATCGACAAAAATACAGTTTCTAGCTAAAATTTGATGGTTTCGTTGCACTTTCCGAGCCCGTAGGGTATCTGATTGGCTTAAAAGTACAAGAAAACACTTCAAAAGTGACGTTTCTGAAGAATTTTAACAGTTTTCTTGTATCTACGAACGCCAGAATGCATAAAATTGACCTAAACGTCTCCTTTTCCTATTCTGAGTCGATTCTGCATGCTTTAAGTGTGTTTGGTGGCTCAGAACCATCAAAAAACGTTGAAATATAGTTCAAATTCAATAAAAATCGACAAAAATACAGTTTCTAGCTAAAATTTGATGGTTTCGTTGCACTTTCCGAGCCCGTAGGGTATCTGATTGGCTTAAAATTACAAGAAAACACTTCAAAAGTGACGTTTCTGAAGAATTTTAACAGTTTTCTTGTATCTACGAACGCCAGAATGCATAAAATTGACCTAAACGTCTCCTTTTCCTATTCTGAGTCGATTCTGCATGCTTTAAGTGTGTTTGGTGGCTCAGAACCATCAAAAAACGTTGAAATATAGTTCAAATTCAATAAAAATCGACAAAAATACAGTTTCTAGCTAAAATTTGATGGTTTCGTTGCACTTTCCGAGCCCGTAGGGTTTCTGATTGGCTTAAAAGTACAAGAAAACACTTCAAAAGTGACGTTTCTGAAGAATTTTAACAGTTTTCTTGTATCTACGAACGCCAGAATGCATAAAATTGACCTAAACGTCTCCTTTTCCTATTCTGAGTCGATTCTGCATGCTTTAAGTGTGTTTGGTGGCTCAGAACCATCAAAAAACGTTGAAATATAGTTCAAATTCAATAAAAATCGACAAAAATACAGTTTCTAGCTAAAATTTGATGGTTTCGTTGCACTTTCCGAGCCCGTAGGGTATCTGATTGGCTTAAAAGTACAAGAAAACACTTCAAAAGTGACGTTTCTGAAGAATTTTAACAGTTTTCTTGTATCTACGAACGCCAGAATGCATAAAATTGACCTAAACGTCTCCTTTTCCTATTCTGAGTCGATTCTGCATGCTTTAAGTGTGTTTGGTGGCTCAGAACCATCAAAAAACGTTGAAATATAGTTCAAATTCAATAAAAATCGACAAAAATACAGTTTCTAGCTAAAATTTGATGGTTTCGTTGCACTTTCCGAGCCCGTAGGGTATCTGATTGGCTTAAAAGTACAAGAAAACACTTCAAAAGTGACGTTTCTGAAGAATTTTAACAGTTTTCTTGTATCTACGAACGCCAGAATGCATAAAATTGACCTAAACGTCTCCTTTTCCTATTCTGAGTCGATTCTGCATGCTTTAAGTGTGTTTGGTGGCTCAGAACCATCAAAAAACGTTGAAATATAGTTCAAATTCAATAAAAATCGACAAAAATACAGTTTCTAGCTAAAATTTGATGGTTTCGTTGCACTTTCTGAGCCCGTAGGGTATCTGATTGGCTTAAAAGTACAAGAAAACACTTCAAAAGTGACGTTTCTGAAGAATTTTAACAGTTTTCTTGTATCTACGAACGCCAGAATGCATAAAATTGACCTAAACGTCTCCTTTTCCTATTCTGAGTCGATTCTGCATGCTTTAAGTGTGTTTGGTGGCTCAGAACCATCAAAAAACGTTGAAATATAGTTCAAATTCAATAAAAATCGACAAAAATACAGTTTCTAGCTAAAATTTGATGGTTTCGTTGCACTTTCCGAGCCCGTAGGGTATCTGATTGGCTTAAAAGTACAAGAAAACACTTCAAAAGTGACGTTTCTGAAGAATTTTAACAGTTTTCTTGTATCTAAGAACGCCAGAATGCATAAAATTGACCTAAACGTCTCCTTTTCCTATTCTGAGTCGATTCTGCATGCTTTAAGTGTGTTTGGTGGCTCAGAACCATCAAAAAACGTTGAAATATAGTTCAAATTCAATAAAAATCGACAAAAATACAGTTTCTAGCTAAAATTTGATGGTTTCGTTGCACTTTCCGAGCCCGTAGGGTATCTGATTGGCTTAAAAGTACAAGAAAACACTTCAAAAGTGACGTTTCTGAAGAATTTTAACAGTTTTCTTGTATCTACGAACGCCAGAATGCATAAAATTGACCTAAACGTCTCCTTTTCCTATTCTGAGTCGATTCTGCATGCTTTAAGTGTGTTTGGTGGCTCAGAACCATCAAAAAACGTTGAAATATAGTTCAAATTCAATAAAAATCGACAAAAATACAGTTTCTAGCTAAAATTTGATGGTTTCGTTGCACTTTCCGAGCCCGTAGGGTATCTGATTGGCTTAAAAGTACAAGAAAACACTTCAAAAGTGACGTTTCTGAAGAATTTTAACAGTTTTCTTGTATCTACGAACGCCAGAATGCATAAAATTGACCTAAACGTCTCCTTTTCCTATTCTGAGTCGATTCTGCATGCTTTAAGTGTGTTTGGTGGCTCAGAACCATCAAAAAACGTTGAAATATAGTTCAAATTCAATAAAAATCGACAAAAATACAGTTTCTAGCTAAAATTTGATGGTTTCGTTGCACTTTCCGAGCCCGTTGGGTATCTGATTGGCTTAAAAGTACAAGAAAACACTTCAAAAGTGACGTTTCTGAAGAATTTTAACAGTTTTCTTGTATCTACGAACGCCAGAATGCATAAAATTGACCTAAACGTCTCCTTTTCCTATTCTGAGTCGATTCTGCATGCTTTAAGTGTGTTTGGTGGCTCAGAACCATCAAAAAACGTTGAAATATAGTTCAAATTCAATAAAAATCGACAAAAATACAGTTTCTAGCTAAAATTTGATGGTTTCGTTGCACTTTCCGAGCCCGTTGGGTATCTGATTGGCTTAAAAGTACAAGAAAACACTTCAAAAGTGACGTTTCTGAAGAATTTTAACAGTTTTCTTGTATCTACGAACGCCAGAATGCATAAAATTGACCTAAACGTCTCCTTTTCCTATTCTGAGTCGATTCTGCATGCTTTAAGTGTGTTTGGTGGCTCAGAACGATCAAAAAACGTTGAAATATAGTTCAAATTCAATAAAAATCGACAAAAATACAGTTTCTAGCTAAAATTTGATGGTTTCGTTGCACTTTCCGAGCCCGTAGGGTATCTGATTGGCTTAAAAGTACAAGAAAACACTTCAAAAGTGACGTTTCTGAAGAATTTTAACAGTTTTCTTGTATCTACGAACGCCAGAATGCATAAAATGGACCTAAACGTCTCCTTTTCCTATTCTGAGTCGATTCTGCATGCTTTAAGTGTGTTTGGTGGCTCAGAACCATCAAAAAACGTTGAAATATAGTTCAAATTCAATAAAAATCGACAAAAATACAGTTTCTAGCTAAAATTTGATGGTTTCGTTACACTTTCCGAGCCCGTTGGGTATCTGATTGGCTTAAAAGTACAAGAAAACACTTCAAAAGTGACGTTTCTGAAGAATTTTAACAGTTTTCTTGTATCTACGAACGGCAGAATGCATAAAATTGACCTAAACGTCTCCTTTTCCTATTCTGAGTCGATTCTGCATGCTTTAAGTGTGTTTGGTGGCTCAGAACCATCAAAAAAAGTTGAAATATAGTTCAAATTCAATAAAAATCGACAAAAATACAGTTTCTAGCTAAAATTTGATGGTTTCGTTGCACTTTCCGAGTCCGTAGGGTATCTGATTGGCTTAAAAGTACAAGAAAACACTTCAAAAGTGACGTTTCTGAAGAATTTTAACAGTTTTCTTGTATCTACGAACGCCAGAATGCATAAAATTGACCTAAACGTCTCCTTTTCCTATTCTGAGTCGATTCTGCATGCTTTAAGTGTGTTTGGTGGCTCAGAACCATCAAAAAACGTTGAAATATAGTTCAAATTCAATAAAAATCGACAAAAATACAGTTTCTAGCTAAAATTTGATGGTTTCGTTGCACTTTCCGAGCCCGTTGGGTATCTGATTGGCTTAAAAGTACAAGAAAACACTTCAAAAGTGACGTTTCTGAAGAATTTTAACAGTTTTCTTGTATCTACGAACGCCAGAATGCATAAAATTGACCTAAACGTCTCCTTTTCCTATTCTGAGTCGATTCTGCATGCTTTAAGTGCGTTTGGTGGCTCAGAACCATCAAAAAACGTTGAAATATAGTTCAAATTCAATAAAAATCGACAAAAATACAGTTTCTAGCTAAAATTTGATGGTTTCGTTGCACTTTCCGAGCCCGTTGGGTATCTGATTGGCTTAAAAGTACAAGAAAACACTTCAAAAGTGACGTTTCTGAAGAATTTTAACAGTTTTCTTGTATCTACGAACGCCAGATTGCATAAAATTGACCTAAACGTCTCCTTTTCCTATTCTGAGTCGATTCTGCATGCTTTAAGTGTGTTTGGTGGCTCAGAACCATCAAAAAACGTTGAAATATAGTTCAAATTCAATAAAAATCGACAAAAATACAGTTTCTAGCTAAAATTTGATGGTTTCGTTGCACTTTCCGAGCCCGTTGGGTATCTGTTTGGCTTAAAAGTACAAGAAAACACTTCAAAAGTGACGTTTCTGAAGAATTTTAACAGTTTTCTTGTATCTACGAACGGCAGAATGCATAAAATTGACCTAAACGTCTCCTTTTCCTATTCTGAGTCGATTCTGCATGCTTTAAGTGTGTTTGGTGGCTCAGAACCATCAAAAAACGTTGAAATATAGTTCAAATTCAATAAAAATCGACAAAAATACAGTTTCTAGCTAAAATTTGATGGTTTCGTTGCACTTTCCGAGCCCGTAGGGTATCTGATTGGCTTAAAAGTACAAGAAAACACTTCAAAAGTGACGTTTCTGAAGAATTTTAACAGTTTTCTTGTATCTACGAACGCCAGAATGCATAAAATTGACCTAAACGTCTCCTTTTCCTATTCTGAGTCGATTCTGCATGCTTTAAGTGTGTTTGGTGGCTCAGAACCATCAAAAAACGTTGAAATATAGTTCAAATTCAATAAAAATCGACAAAAATACAGTTTCTAGCTAAAATTTGATGGTTTCGTTGCACTTTCCGAGCCCGTGGCTTAAAAGTACAAGAAAACACTTCAAAAGTGACGTTTCTGAAGAATTTTAACAGTTTTCTTGTATCTACGAACGCCAGAATGCATAAAATTGACCTAAACGTCTCCTTTTCCTATTCTGAGTCGATTCTGCATGCTTTAAGTGTGTTTGGTGGCTCAGAACCATCAAAAAACGTTGAAATATAGTTCAAATTCAATAAAAATCGATAAAAATACAGTTTCTAGCTAAAATTTGATGGTTTCGTTGCACTTTCCGAGCCCGTAGGGTATCTGATTGGCTTAAAAGTACAAGAAAACACTTCAAAAGTGACGTTTCTGAAGAATTTTAACAGTTTTCTTGTATCTACGAACGCCAGAATGCATAAAATTGACCTAAACGTCTCCTTTTCCTATTCTGAGTCGATTCTGCATGCTTTAAGTGTGTTTGGTGGCTCAGAACCATCAAAAAACGTTGAAATATAGTTCAAATTCAATAAAAATCGACTAAAATACAGCTTCTAGCTAAAATTTGATGGTTTCGTTGCACTTTCCGAGCCCGTAGTGTATCTGATTGGCTTAAAAGTACAAGAAAACACTTCAAAAGTGACGTTTCTGAAGAATTTTAACAGTTTTCTTGTATCTACGAACGCCAGAATGCATAAAATTGACCTAAACGTCTCCTTTTCCTATTCTGAGTCGATTCTGCATGCTTTAAGTGTGTTTGGTGGCTCAGAACCATCAAAAAACGTTGAAATATAGTTCAATTTCAATAAAAATCGACAAAAATACAGTTTCTAGCTAAAATTTGATGGTTTCGTTGCACTTTCCGAGCCCGTAGGGTATCTGATTGGCTTAAAAGTACAAGAAAGCTCAGAACCATCAAAAAACGTTGAAATATAGTTCAAATTCAATAAAAATCGACAAAAATACAGTTTCTAGCTAAAATTTGATGGTTTCGTTGCACTCTCCGAGCCCGTAGGGTATCTGATTGGCTTAAAAGTACAAGAAAACACTTCAAAAGTGACGTTTCTGAAGAATTTTAACAGTTTTCTTGTATCTACGAACGCCAGAATGCATAAAATTGACCTAAACGTCTCCTTTTCCTATTCTGAGTCGATTCTGCATGCTTTAAGTGTGTTTGGTGGCTCAGAACCATCAAAAAACGTTGAAATATAGTTCAAATTCAATAAAAATCGACAAAAATACAGTTTCTAGCTAAAATTTGATGGTTTCGTTGCACTTTCCGAGCCCGTAGGGTATCTGATTGGCTTAAAAGTACAAGAAAACACTTCAAAAGTGACGTTTCTGAAGAATTTTAACAGTTTTCTTGTATCTACGAACGCCAGATTGCATAAAATTGACCTAAACGTCTCCTTTTCCTATTCTGAGTCGATTCTGCATGCTTTAAGTGTGTTTGGTGGCTCAGAACCATCAAAAAACGTTGAAATATAGTTCAAATTCAATAAAAATCGACAAAAATACAGTTTCTAGCTAAAATTTGATGGTTTCGTTGCACTTTCCGAGCCCGTTGGGTATCTGTTTGGCTTAAAAGTACAAGAAAACACTTCAAAAGTGACGTTTCTGAAGAATTTTAACAGTTTTCTTGTATCTACGAACGGCAGAATGCATAAAATTGACCTAAACGTCTCCTTTTCCTATTCTGAGTCGATTCTGCATGCTTTAAGTGTGTTTGGTGGCTCAGAACCATCAAAAAACGTTGAAATATAGTTCAAATTCAATAAAAATCGACAAAAATACAGTTTCTAGCTAAAATTTGATGGTTTCGTTGCACTTTCCGAGCCCGTAGGGTATCTGATTGGCTTAAAAGTACAAGAAAACACTTCAAAAGTGACGTTTCTGAAGAATTTTAACAGTTTTCTTGTATCTACGAACGCCAGAATGCATAAAATTGACCTAAACGTCTCCTTTTCCTATTCTGAGTCGATTCTGCATGCTTTAAGTGTGTTTGGTGGCTCAGAACCATCAAAAAACGTTGAAATATAGTTCAAATTCAATAAAAATCGACAAAAATACAGTTTCTAGCTAAAATTTGATGGTTTCGTTGCACTTTCCGAGCCCGTGGCTTAAAAGTACAAGAAAACACTTCAAAAGTGACGTTTCTGAAGAATTTTAACAGTTTTCTTGTATCTACGAACGCCAGAATGCATAAAATTGACCTAAACGTCTCCTTTTCCTATTCTGAGTCGATTCTGCATGCTTTAAGTGTGTTTGGTGGCTCAGAACCATCAAAAAACGTTGAAATATAGTTCAAATTCAATAAAAATCGATAAAAATACAGTTTCTAGCTAAAATTTGATGGTTTCGTTGCACTTTCCGAGCCCGTAGGGTATCTGATTGGCTTAAAAGTACAAGAAAACACTTCAAAAGTGACGTTTCTGAAGAATTTTAACAGTTTTCTTGTATCTACGAACGCCAGAATGCATAAAATTGACCTAAACGTCTCCTTTTCCTATTCTGAGTCGATTCTGCATGCTTTAAGTGTGTTTGGTGGCTCAGAACCATCAAAAAACGTTGAAATATAGTTCAAATTCAATAAAAATCGACTAAAATACAGCTTCTAGCTAAAATTTGATGGTTTCGTTGCACTTTCCGAGCCCGTAGTGTATCTGATTGGCTTAAAAGTACAAGAAAACACTTCAAAAGTGACGTTTCTGAAGAATTTTAACAGTTTTCTTGTATCTACGAACGCCAGAATGCATAAAATTGACCTAAACGTCTCCTTTTCCTATTCTGAGTCGATTCTGCATGCTTTAAGTGTGTTTGGTGGCTCAGAACCATCAAAAAACGTTGAAATATAGTTCAATTTCAATAAAAATCGACAAAAATACAGTTTCTAGCTAAAATTTGATGGTTTCGTTGCACTTTCCGAGCCCGTAGGGTATCTGATTGGCTTAAAAGTACAAGAAAGCTCAGAACCATCAAAAAACGTTGAAATATAGTTCAAATTCAATAAAAATCGACAAAAATACAGTTTCTAGCTAAAATTTGATGGTTTCGTTGCACTTTCCGAGCCCGTAGGGTATCTGATTGGCTTAAAAGTACAAGAAAACACTTCAAAAGTGACGTTTCTGAAGAATTTTAACAGTTTTCTTGTATCTACGAACGCCAGAATGCATAAAATTGACCTAAACGTCTCCTTTTCCTATTCTGAGTCGATTCTGCATGCTTTAAGTGTGTTTGGTGGCTCAGAACCATCAAAAAACGTTGAAATATAGTTCAAATTCAATAAAAATCGACAAAAATACAGTTTCTAGCTAAAATTTGATGGTTTCGTTGCACTTTCCGAGCCCGTAGGGTATCTGATTGGCTTAAAAGTACAAGAAAACACTTCAAAAGTGACGTTTCTGAAGAATTTTAACAGTTTTCTTGTATCTACGAACGCCAGAATGCATAAAATTGACCTAAACGTCTCCTTTTCCTATTCTGAGTCGATTCTGCATGCTTTAAGTGTGTTTGGTGGCTCAGAACCATCAAAAAACGTTGAAATATAGTTCAAATTCAATAAAAATCGACAAAAATACAGTTTCTAGCTAAAATTTGATGGTTTCGTTGCACTTTCCGAGCCCGTAGGGTATCTGATTGGCTTAAAAGTACAAGAAAACACTTCAAAAGTGACGTTTCTGAAGAATTTTAACAGTTTTCTTGTATCTACGAACGCCAGAATGCATAAAATTGACCTAAACGTCTCCTTTTCCTATTCTGAGTCGATTCTGCATGCTTTAAGTGTGTTTGGTGGCTCAGAACCATCAAAAAACGTTGAAATATAGTTCAAATTCAATAAAAATCGACAAAAATACAGTTTCTAGCTAAAATTTGATGGTTTCGTTGCACTTTCCGAGCCCGTAGGGTATCTGATCGGCTTAAAAGTACAAGAAAACACTTCAAAAGTGACGTTTCTGAAGAATTTTAACAGTTTTCTTGTATCTACGAACGCCAGAATGCATAAAATTGACCTAAACGTCTCCTTTTCCTATTCTGAGTCGATTCTGCATGCTTTAAGTGTGTTTGGTGGCTCAGAACCATCAAAAAACGTTGAAATATAGTTCAAATTCAATAAAAATCGACAGAAATACAGTTTCTAGCTAAAATTTGATGGTTTCGTTGCACTTTCCGAGCCCGTAGGGTATCTGATTGGCTTAAAAGTACAAGAAAACACTTCAAAAGTGACGTTTCTGAAGAATTTTAACAGTTTTCTGGTATCTACGAACGCCAGAATGCATAAAATTGACCTAAACGTCTCCTTTTCCTATTCTGAGTCGATTCTGCATGCTTTAAGTGTGTTTGGTGGCTCAGAACCATCAAAAAACGTTGAAATATAGTTCAAATTCAATAAAAATCGACAAAAATACAGTTTCTAGCTAAAATTTGATGGTTTCGTTGCACTTTCCGAGCCCGTTGGGTATCTGATTGGCTTAAAAGTACAAGAAAACACTTCAAAAGTGACGTTTCTGAAGAATTTTAACAGTTTTCTTGTATCTACGAACGCCAGAATGCATAAAATTGACCTAAACGTCTCCTTTTCCTATTCTGAGTCGATTCTGCATGCTTTAAGTGTGTTTGGTGGCTCAGAACCATCAAAAAACGTTGAAATATAGTTCAAATTCAATAAAAATCGACAAAAATACAGTTTCTAGCTAAAATTTGATGGTTTCGTTGCACTTTCCGAGCCCGTAGGGTATCTGATTGGCTTAAAAGTACAAGAAAACACTTCAAAAGTGACGTTTCTGAAGAATTTTAACAGTTTTCTTGTATCTACGAACGCCAGAATGCATAAAAGTGACCTAAACGTCTCCTTTTCCTATTCTGAGTCGATTCTGCATGCTTTAAGTGTGTTTGGTGGCTCAGAACCATAAAAAAACGTTGAAATATAGTTCAAATTCAATAAAAATCGACAAAAATACAGTTTCTAGCTAAAATTTGATGGTTTCGTTGCACTTTCCGAGCCCGTAGGGTATCTGATTGGCTTAAAAGTACAAGAAAATACTTCAAAAGTGACGTTTCTGAAGAATTTTAACAGTTTTCTTGTATCTACGAACGCCAGAATGCATAAAATTGACCTAAACGTCTCCTCTTCCTATTCTGAGTCGATTCTGCATGCTTTAAGTGTGTTTGGTGGCTCAGAACCATCAAAAAACGTTGAAATATAGTTCAAATTCAATAAAAATCGACAAAAATACAGTCTCTAGCTAAAATTTGATGGTTTCGTTGCACTTTCCGAGCCCGTAGGGTATCTGATTGGCTTAAAAGTACAAGAAAACACTTCAAAAGTGACGTTTCTGAAGAATTTTAACAGTTTTCTTGTATCTACGAACGCCAGAATGCATAAAATTGACCTAAACGTCTCCTTTTCCTATTCTGAGTCGATTCTGCATGCTTTAAGTGTGTTTGGTGGCTCAGAACCATCAAAAAACGTTGAAATATAGTTCAAATTCAATAAAAATCGACAAAAATACAGTTTCTAGCTAAAATTTGATGGTTTCGTTGCACTTTCCGAGCCCGTTGGGTATCTGATTGGCTTAAAAGTACAAGAAAACACTTCAAAAGTGACGTTTCTGAAGAATTTTAACAGTTTTCTTGTATCTACGAACGCCAGAATGCATAAAATTGACCTAAACGTCTCCTTTTCCTATTCTGAGTCGATTCTGCATGCTTTAAGTGTGTTTGGTGGCTCAGAACCATCAAAAAACGTTGAAATATAGTTCAAATTCAATAAAAATCGACAAAAATACAGTTTCTAGCTAAAATTTGATGGTTTCGTTGCACTTTCCGAGCCCGTTGGGTATCTGTTTGGCTTAAAAGTACAAGAAAACACTTCAAAAGTGACGTTTCTGATGAATTTTAACAGTTTTCTTGTATCTACGAACGGCAGAATGCATAAAATTGACCTAAACGTCTCCTTTTCCTATTCTGAGTCGATTCTGCATGCTTTAAGTGTGTTTGGTGGCTCAGAACCATCAAAAAACGTTGAAATATAGTTCAAATTCAATAAAAATCGACAAAAATACAGTTTCTAGCTAAAATTTGATGGTTTCGTTGCACTTTCCGAGCCCGTAGGGTATCTGATTGGCTTAAAAGTACAAGAAAACACTTCAAAAGTGACGTTTCTGAAGAATTTTAACAGTTTTCTTGTATCTACGAACGCCAGAATGCATAAAATTGACCTAAACGTCTCCTTTTCCTATTCTGAGTCGATTCTGCATGCTTTAAGTGTGTTTGGTGGCTCAGAACCATCAAAAAACGTTGAAATATAGTTCAAATTCAATAAAAATCGACAAAAATACAGTTTCTAGCTAAAATTTGATGGTTTCGTTGCACTTTCCGAGCCCGTGGCTTAAAAGTACAAGAAAACACTTCAAAAGTGACGTTTCTGAAGAATTTTAACAGTTTTCTTGTATCTACGAACGCCAGAATGCATAAAATTGACCTAAACGTCTCCTTTTCCTATTCTGAGTCGATTCTGCATGCTTTAAGTGTGTTTGGTGGCTCAGAACCATCAAAAAACGTTGAAATATAGTTCAAATTCAATAAAAATCGATAAAAATACAGTTTCTAGCTAAAATTTGATGGTTTCGTTGCACTTTCCGAGCCCGTAGGGTATCTGATTGGCTTAAAAGTACAAGAAAACACTTCAAAAGTGACGTTTCTGAAGAATTTTAACAGTTTTCTTGTATCTACGAACGGCAGAATGCATAAAATTGACCTAAACGTCTCCTTTTCCTATTCTGAGTCGATTCTGCATGCTTTAAGTGTGTTTGGTGGCTCAGAACCATCAAAAAACGTTGAAATATAGTTCAAATTCAATAAAAATCGACAAAAATACAGTTTCTAGCTAAAATTTGATGGTTTCGTTGCACTTTCCGAGCCCGTAGGGTATCTGATTGGCTTAAAAGTACAAGAAAACACTTCAAAAGTGACGTTTCTGAAGAATTTTAACAGTTTTCTTGTATCTACGAACGCCAGAATGCATAAAATTGACCTAAACGTCTCCTTTTCCTATTCTGAGTCGATTCTGCATGCTTTAAGTGTGTTTGGTGGCTCAGAACCATCAAAAAACGTTGAAATATAGTTCAAATTCAATAAAAATCGACAAAAATACAGTTTCTAGCTAAAATTTGATGGTTTCGTTGCACTTTCCGAGCCCGTGGCTTAAAAGTACAAGAAAACACTTCAAAAGTGACGTTTCTGAAGAATTTTAACAGTTTTCTTGTATCTACGAACGCCAGAATGCATAAAATTGACCTAAACGTCTCCTTTTCCTATTCTGAGTCGATTCTGCATGCTTTAAGTGTGTTTGGTGGCTCAGAACCATCAAAAAACGTTGAAATATAGTTCAAATTCAATAAAAATCGACTAAAATACAGCTTCTAGCTAAAATTTGATGGTTTCGTTGCACTTTCCGAGCCCGTAGTGTATCTGATTGGCTTAAAAGTACAAGAAAACACTTCAAAAGTGACGTTTCTGAAGAATTTTAACAGTTTTCTTGTATCTACGAACGCCAGAATGCATAAAATTGACCTAAACGTCTCCTTTTCCTATTCTGAGTCGATTCTGCATGCTTTAAGTGTGTTTGGTGGCTCAGAACCATCAAAAAACGTTGAAATATAGTTCAATTTCAATAAAAATCGACAAAAATACAGTTTCTAGCTAAAATTTGATGGTTTCGTTGCACTTTCCGAGCCCGTAGGGTATCTGATTGGCTTAAAAGTACAAGAAAGCTCAGAACCATCAAAAAACGTTGAAATATAGTTCAAATTCAATAAAAATCGACAAAAATACAGTTTCTAGCTAAAATTTGATGGTTTCGTTGCACTTTCCGAGCCCGTAGGGTATCTGATTGGCTTAAAAGTACAAGAAAACACTTCAAAAGTGACGTTTCTGAAGAATTTTAACAGTTTTCTTGTATCTACGAACGCCAGAATGCATAAAATTGACCTAAACGTCTCCTTTTCCTATTCTGAGTCGATTCTGCATGCTTTAAGTGTGTTTGGTGGCTCAGAACCATCAAAAAACGTTGAAATATAGTTCAAATTCAATAAAAATCGACAAAAATACAGTTTCTAGCTAAAATTTGATGGTTTCGTTGCACTTTCCGAGCCCGTAGGGTATCTGATCGGCTTAAAAGTACAAGAAAACACTTCAAAAGTGACGTTTCTGAAGAATTTTAACAGTTTTCTTGTATCTACGAACGCCAGAATGCATAAAATTGACCTAAACGTCTCCTTTTCCTATTCTGAGTCGATTCTGCATGCTTTAAGTGTGTTTGGTGGCTCAGAACCATCAAAAAACGTTGAAATATAGTTCAAATTCAATAAAAATCGACAGAAATACAGTTTCTAGCTAAAATTTGATGGTTTCGTTGCACTTTCCGAGCCCGTAGGGTATCTGATTGGCTTAAAAGTACAAGAAAACACTTCAAAAGTGACGTTTCTGAAGAATTTTAACAGTTTTCTGGTATCTACGAACGCCAGAATGCATAAAATTGACCTAAACGTCTCCTTTTCCTATTCTGAGTCGATTCTGCATGCTTTAAGTGTGTTTGGTGGCTCAGAACCATCAAAAAACGTTGAAATATAGTTCAAATTCAATAAAAATCGACAAAAATACAGTTTCTAGCTAAAATTTGATGGTTTCGTTGCACTTTCCGAGCCCGTTGGGTATCTGATTGGCTTAAAAGTACAAGAAAACACTTCAAAAGTGACGTTTCTGAAGAATTTTAACAGTTTTCTTGTATCTACGAACGCCAGAATGCATAAAATTGACCTAAACGTCTCCTTTTCCTATTCTGAGTCGATTCTGCATGCTTTAAGTGTGTTTGGTGGCTCAGAACCATCAAAAAACGTTGAAATATAGTTCAAATTCAATAAAAATCGACAAAAATACAGTTTCTAGCTAAAATTTGATGGTTTCGTTGCACTTTCCGAGCCCGTAGGGTATCTGATTGGCTTAAAAGTACAAGAAAACACTTCAAAAGTGACGTTTCTGAAGAATTTTAACAGTTTTCTGGTATCTACGAACGCCAGAATGCATAAAATTGACCTAAACGTCTCCTTTTCCTATTCTGAGTCGATTCTGCATGCTTTAAGTGTGTTTGGTGGCTCAGAACCATCAAAAAACGTTGAAATATAGTTCAAATTCAATAAAAATCGACAAAAATACAGTTTCTAGCTAAAATTTGATGGTTTCGTTGCACTTTCCGAGCCCGTTGGGTATCTGATTGGCTTAAAAGTACAAGAAAACACTTCAAAAGTGACGTTTCTGAAGAATTTTAACAGTTTTCTTGTATCTACGAACGCCAGAATGCATAAAATTGACCTAAACGTCTCCTTTTCCTATTCTGAGTCGATTCTGCATGCTTTAAGTGTGTTTGGTGGCTCAGAACCATCAAAAAACGTTGAAATATAGTTCAAATTCAATAAAAATCGACAAAAATACAGTTTCTAGCTAAAATTTGATGGTTTCGTTGCACTTTCCGAGCCCGTAGGGTATCTGATTGGCTTAAAAGTACAAGAAAACACTTCAAAAGTGACGTTTCTGAAGAATTTTAACAGTTTTCTTGTATCTACGAACGCCAGAATGCATAAAAGTGACCTAAACGTCTCCTTTTCCTATTCTGAGTCGATTCTGCATGCTTTAAGTGTGTTTGGTGGCTCAGAACCATAAAAAAACGTTGAAATATAGTTCAAATTCAATAAAAATCGACAAAAATACAGTTTCTAGCTAAAATTTGATGGTTTCGTTGCACTTTCCGAGCCCGTAGGGTATCTGATTGGCTTAAAAGTACAAGAAAATACTTCAAAAGTGACGTTTCTGAAGAATTTTAACAGTTTTCTTGTATCTACGAACGCCAGAATGCATAAAATTGACCTAAACGTCTCCTCTTCCTATTCTGAGTCGATTCTGCATGCTTTAAGTGTGTTTGGTGGCTCAGAACCATCAAAAAACGTTGAAATATAGTTCAAATTCAATAAAAATCGACAAAAATACAGTCTCTAGCTAAAATTTGATGGTTTCGTTGCACTTTCCGAGCCCGTAGGGTATCTGATTGGCTTAAAAGTACAAGAAAACACACTTCAAAAGTGACGTTTCTGAAGAATTTTAACAGTTTTCTTGTATCTACGAACGCCAGAATGCATAAAATTGACCTAAACGTCTCCTTTTCCTATTCTGAGTCGATTCTGCATGCTTTAAGTGTGTTTGGTGGCTCAGAACCATCAAAAAACGTTGAAATATAGTTCAAATTCAATAAAAATCGACAAAAATACAGTTTCTAGCTAAAATTTGATGGTTTCGTTGCACTTTCCGAGCCCGTTGGGTATCTGATTGGCTTAAAAGTACAAGAAAACACTTCAAAAGTGACGTTTCTGAAGAATTTTAACAGTTTTCTTGTATCTACGAACGCCAGAATGCATAAAATTGACCTAAACGTCTCCTTTTCCTATTCTGAGTCGATTCTGCATGCTTTAAGTGTGTTTGGTGGCTCAGAACCATCAAAAAACGTTGAAATATAGTTCAAATTCAATAAAAATCGACAAAAATACAGTTTCTAGCTAAAATTTGATGGTTTCGTTGCACTTTCCGAGCCCGTTGGGTATCTGTTTGGCTTAAAAGTACAAGAAAACACTTCAAAAGTGACGTTTCTGAAGAATTTTAACAGTTTTCTTGTATCTACGAACGGCAGAATGCATAAAATTGACCTAAACGTCTCCTTTTCCTATTCTGAGTCGATTCTGCATGCTTTAAGTGTGTTTGGTGGCTCAGAACCATCAAAAAACGTTGAAATATAGTTCAAATTCAATAAAAATCGACAAAAATACAGTTTCTAGCTAAAATTTGATGGTTTCGTTGCACTTTCCGAGCCCGTAGGGTATCTGATTGGCTTAAAAGTACAAGAAAACACTTCAAAAGTGACGTTTCTGAAGAATTTTAACAGTTTTCTTGTATCTACGAACGCCAGAATGCATAAAATTGACCTAAACGTCTCCTTTTCCTATTCTGAGTCGATTCTGCATGCTTTAAGTGTGTTTGGTGGCTCAGAACCATCAAAAAACGTTGAAATATAGTTCAAATTCAATAAAAATCGACAAAAATACAGTTTCTAGCTAAAATTTGATGGTTTCGTTGCACTTTCCGAGCCCGTGGCTTAAAAGTACAAGAAAACACTTCAAAAGTGACGTTTCTGAAGAATTTTAACAGTTTTCTTGTATCTACGAACGCCAGAATGCATAAAATTGACCTAAACGTCTCCTTTTCCTATTCTGAGTCGATTCTGCATGCTTTAAGTGTGTTTGGTGGCTCAGAACCATCAAAAAACGTTGAAATATAGTTCAAATTCAATAAAAATCGATAAAAATACAGTTTCTAGCTAAAATTTGATGGTTTCGTTGCACTTTCCGAGCCCGTAGGGTATCTGATTGGCTTAAAAGTACAAGAAAACACTTCAAAAGTGACGTTTCTGAAGAATTTTAACAGTTTTCTTGTATCTACGAACGGCAGAATGCATAAAATTGACCTAAACGTCTCCTTTTCCTATTCTGAGTCGATTCTGCATGCTTTAAGTGTGTTTGGTGGCTCAGAACCATCAAAAAACGTTGAAATATAGTTCAAATTCAATAAAAATCGACAAAAATACAGTTTCTAGCTAAAATTTGATGGTTTCGTTGCACTTTCCGAGCCCGTAGGGTATCTGATTGGCTTAAAAGTACAAGAAAACACTTCAAAAGTGACGTTTCTGAAGAATTTTAACAGTTTTCTTGTATCTACGAACGCCAGAATGCATAAAATTGACCTAAACGTCTCCTTTTCCTATTCTGAGTCGATTCTGCATGCTTTAAGTGTGTTTGGTGGCTCAGAACCATCAAAAAACGTTGAAATATAGTTCAAATTCAATAAAAATCGACAAAAATACAGTTTCTAGCTAAAATTTGATGGTTTCGTTGCACTTTCCGAGCCCGTGGCTTAAAAGTACAAGAAAACACTTCAAAAGTGACGTTTCTGAAGAATTTTAACAGTTTTCTTGTATCTACGAACGCCAGAATGCATAAAATTGACCTAAACGTCTCCTTTTCCTATTCTGAGTCGATTCTGCATGCTTTAAGTGTGTTTGGTGGCTCAGAACCATCAAAAAACGTTGAAATATAGTTCAAATTCAATAAAAATCGATAAAAATACAGTTTCTAGCTAAAATTTGATGGTTTCGTTGCACTTTCCGAGCCCGTAGGGTATCTGATTGGCTTAAAAGTACAAGAAAACACTTCAAAAGTGACGTTTCTGAAGAATTTTAACAGTTTTCTTGTATCTACGAACGCCAGAATGCATAAAATTGACCTAAACGTCTCCTTTTCCTATTCTGAGTCGATTCTGCATGCTTTAAGTGTGTTTGGTGGCTCAGAACCATCAAAAAACGTTGAAATATAGTTCAAATTCAATAAAAATCGACTAAAATACAGCTTCTAGCTAAAATTTGATGGTTTCGTTGCACTTTCCGAGCCCGTAGTGTATCTGATTGGCTTAAAAGTACAAGAAAACACTTCAAAAGTGACGTTTCTGAAGAATTTTAACAGTTTTCTTGTATCTACGAACGCCAGAATGCATAAAATTGACCTAAACGTCTCCTTTTCCTATTCTGAGTCGATTCTGCATGCTTTAAGTGTGTTTGGTGGCTCAGAACCATCAAAAAACGTTGAAATATAGTTCAATTTCAATAAAAATCGACAAAAATACAGTTTCTAGCTAAAATTTGATGGTTTCGTTGCACTTTCCGAGCCCGTAGGGTATCTGATTGGCTTAAAAGTACAAGAAAGCTCAGAACCATCAAAAAACGTTGAAATATAGTTCAAATTCAATAAAAATCGACAAAAATACAGTTTCTAGCTAAAATTTGATGGTTTCGTTGCACTTTCCGAGCCCGTAGGGTATCTGATTGGCTTAAAAGTACAAGAAAACACTTCAAAAGTGACGTTTCTGAAGAATTTTAACAGTTTTCTTGTATCTACGAACGCCAGAATGCATAAAATTGACCTAAACGTCTCCTTTTCCTATTCTGAGTCGATTCTGCATGCTTTAAGTGTGTTTGGTGGCTCAGAACCATCAAAAAACGTTGAAATATAGTTCAAATTCAATAAAAATCGACAAAAATACAGTTTCTAGCTAAAATTTGATGGTTTCGTTGCACTTTCCGAGCCCGTAGGGTATCTGATTGGCTTAAAAGTACAAGAAAACACTTCAAAAGTGACGTTTCTGAAGAATTTTAACAGTTTTCTTGTATTAGTTGATTTTTTTTAAATCTTATTTATTTAACAGGAAAAACTTTGTAACTTTAAATGGATTTGTGTCAGCACCTTATATTTCTACATCCGGTGTTCCACAGGGATCCAATTTAGGACCTGTGCTTTTCAATATTTATGTCAATGATTTAGCGCTTGCACTAAACACTCATTCACTTATGTATGCTGATGATATTAAGCTGTATCATGAGATAGTAACAATTGATGATTGTAGCATTCTACAGCATTTAATTGAAATTCTTCATAAGTGGTGTATGTTAAACGGAATTTCTTTAAATATTCCTAAGTGTGCAGTCATTTCATTTACACGTTGCTTTAATCAACATATTTTTGATTATAAAATATCTAATCAATCAATCGCTAGGAAAACATCTTTTGAGGATTTAGGAGTTGTATTTGACGCAAAACTTGATTTTAATGGTCATGTTAACAACTTAATTGAGAAATCATATAAAACGTTAGGTTTCGTGACTAGAAATTGTAAAGACATAAATGATATAAAATCTTTAAAATCACTTTATAATTCACTCATAAGATCCAGACTTGAATACTGCTCTCTTGTGTGGTTTCCATATTACAATCAGCCAAAAATAGCTTTGGAAAAAGTTCAACGAAAATTTTTAAAAGTTTTATATCACAAGAGCTTAAAAATGTGGCCAAATAGAAATTGCTCCCAACAACAATTGCTGAAAATGTTCAATATGGAATCATTACAATGCCGAAGGATAATTTCTGCTGTATTGTTTTTTCATAAACTAGTTAACAACAAAATTGATTGTTCAAAATTATTAAATTTAGTGAGATTTGCAGTACCGAGAATGAGTTCTAGAAATAATACAATTTTATATCCTTATGTCTCAAATACTAATGTAGGTTTAAAAGCGCCATTTTCTGTAATATCAAAATATGTTAATGAGTTAAGTGATTATAATGTGAACTTTATAAGTACTAGAGCATTGAGATTAGTTTTAAAAGATATGTATAATAATTTGTTAATGTAATGAGTTATGCTAATTGAATTTATAGATTTTTTTTTTAAATTAAGAATGTGGTTTAGGAAGTTTGGTACTTGTACTTTCATTTTTATATTTTATTTTTAGTTTTATTTTTATTATTATTAATTTTAGTTTTTACTAGAGTAATTGTAAATTAAGTTGTGGGAACTGCAGTAAGAGTAATTATTATACGTATTGTCCTGTAAATGGAATTAATTTCTGTTGGGCAATAAATTTATTATTTATTTATTTATTTATTTATCTACGAACGCCAGAATGCATAAAATTGACCTAAACGTCTCCTTTTCCTATTCTGAGTCGATTCTGCATGCTTTAAGTGTGTTTGGTGGCTCAGAACCATCAAAAAACGTTGAAATATAGTTCAAATTCAATAAAAATCGACAAAAATACAGTTTCTAGCTAAAATTTGATGGTTTCGTTGCACTTTCCGAGCCCGTAGGGTATCTGATTGGCTTAAAAGTACAAGAAAACACTTCAAAAGTGACGTTTCTGAAGAATTTTAACAGTTTTCTTGTATCTACGAACGCCAGAATGCATAAAATTGACCTAAACGTCTCCTTTTCCTATTCTGAGTCGATTCTGCATGCTTTAAGTGTGTTTGGTGGCTCAGAACCATCAAAAAACGTTGAAATATAGTTCAAATTCAATAAAAATCGACAAAAATACAGTTTCTAGCTAAAATTTGATGGTTTCGTTGCACTTTCCGAGCCCGTAGGGTATCTGATCGGCTTAAAAGTACAAGAAAACACTTCAAAAGTGACGTTTCTGAAGAATTTTAACAGTTTTCTTGTATCTACGAACGCCAGAATGCATAAAATTGACCTAAACGTCTCCTTTTCCTATTCTGAGTCGATTCTGCATGCTTTAAGTGTGTTTGGTGGCTCAGAACCATCAAAAAACGTTGAAATATAGTTCAAATTCAATAAAAATCGACAGAAATACAGTTTCTAGCTAAAATTTGATGGTTTCGTTGCACTTGGCGAGCCCGTAGGGTATCTGATTGGCTTAAAAGTACAAGAAAACACTTCAAAAGTGACGTTTCTGAAGAATTTTAACAGTTTTCTGGTATCTACGAACGCCAGAATGCATAAAATTGACCTAAACGTCTCCTTTTCCTATTCTGAGTCGATTCTGCATGCTTTAAGTGTGTTTGGTGGCTCAGAACCATCAAAAAACGTTGAAATATAGTTCAAATTCAATAAAAATCGACAAAAATACAGTTTCTAGCTAAAATTTGATGGTTTCGTTGCACTTTCCGAGCCCGTTGGGTATCTGATTGGCTTAAAAGTACAAGAAAACACTTCAAAAGTGACGTTTCTGAAGAATTTTAACAGTTTTCTTGTATCTACGAACGCCAGAATGCATAAAATTGACCTAAACGTCTCCTTTTCCTATTCTGAGTCGATTCTGCATGCTTTAAGTGTGTTTGGTGGCTCAGAACCATCAAAAAACGTTGAAATATAGTTCAAATTCAATAAAAATCGACAAAAATACAGTTTCTAGCTAAAATTTGATGGTTTCGTTGCACTTTCCGAGCCCGTAGGGTATCTGATTGGCTTAAAAGTACAAGAAAACACTTCAAAAGTGACGTTTCTGAAGAATTTTAACAGTTTTCTTGTATCTACGAACGCCAGAATGCATAAAATTGACCTAAACGTCTCCTTTTCCTATTCTGAGTCGATTCTGCATGCTTTAAGTGTGTTTGGTGGCTCACAACCATCAAAAAACGTTGAAATATAGTTCAAATTCAATAAAAATCGACAAAAATACAGTTTCTAGCTAAAATTTGATGGTTTCGTTGCACTTTCCGAGCCCGTAGGGTATCTGATTGGCTTAAAAGTACAAGAAAACACTTCAAAAGTGACGTTTCTGAAGAATTTTAACAGTTTTCTTGTATCTACGAACGCCAGAATGCATAAAATTGACCTAAACGTCTCCTTTTCCTATTCTGAGTCGATTCTGCATGCTTTAAGTGTGTTTGGTGGCTCAGAACCATCAAAAAACGTTGAAATATAGTTCAAATTCAATAAAAATCGACAAAAATACAGTTTCTAGCTAAAATTTGATGGTTTCGTTGCACTTTCCGAGCCCGTAGGGTATCTGATTGGCTTAAAAGTACAAGAAAATACTTCAAAAGTGACGTTTCTGAAGAATTTTAACAGTTTTCTTGTATCTACGAACGCCAGAATGCATAAAATTGACCTAAACGTCTCCTCTTCCTATTCTGAGTCGATTCTGCATGCTTTAAGTGTGTTTGGTGGCTCAGAACCATCAAAAAACGTTGAAATATAGTTCAAATTCAATAAAAATCGACAAAAATACAGTCTCTAGCTAAAATTTGATGGTTTCGTTGCACTTTCCGAGCCCGTAGGGTATCTGATTGGCTTAAAAGTACAAGAAAACACTTCAAAAGTGACGTTTCTGAAGAATTTTAACAGTTTTCTTGTATCTACGAACGCCAGAATGCATAAAATTGACCTAAACGTCTCCTTTTCCTATTCTGAGTCGATTCTGCATGCTTTAAGTGTGTTTGGTGGCTCAGAACCATCAAAAAACGTTGAAATGTAGTTCAAATTCAATAAAAATCGACAAAAATACAGTTTCTAGCTAAAATTTGATGGTTTCGTTGCACTTTCCGAGCCCGTTGGGTATCTGATTGGCTTAAAAGTACAAGAAAACACTTCAAAAGTGACGTTTCTGAAGAATTTTAACAGTTTTCTTGTATCTACGAACGCCAGAATGCATAAAATTGACCTAAACGTCTCCTTTTCCTATTCTGAGTCGATTCTGCATGCTTTAAGTGTGTTTGGTGGCTCAGAACCATCAAAAAACGTTGAAATATAGTTCAAATTCAATAAAAATCGACAAAAATACAGTTTCTAGCTAAAATTTGATGGTTTCGTTGCACTTTCCGAGCCCGTAGGGTATCTGATTGGCTTAAAAGTACAAGAAAACACTTCAAAAGTGACGTTTCTGAAGAATTTTAACAGTTTTCTAGTATCTACGAACGCCAGAATGCATAAAATTGACCTAAACGTCTCCTTTTCCTATTCTGAGTCGATTCTGCATGCTTTAAGTGTGTTTGGTGGCTCAGAACCATCAAAAAACGTTGAAATATAGTTCAAATTCAATAAAAATCGACAAAAATACAGTTTCTAGCTAAAATTTGATGGTTTCGTTGCACTTTCCGAGCCCGTAGGGTATCTGATCGGCTTAAAAGTACAAGAAAACACTTCAAAAGTGACGTTTCTGAAGAATTTTAACAGTTTTCTTGTATCTACGAACGCCAGAATGCATAAAATTGACCTAAACGTCTCCTTTTCCTATTCTGAGTCGATTCTGCATGCTTTAAGTGTGTTTGGTGGCTCAGAACCATCAAAAAACGTTGAAATATAGTTCAAATTCAATAAAAATCGACAAAAATACAGTTTCTAGCTAAAATTTGATGGTTTCGTTGCACTTTCCGAGCCCGTTGGGTATCTGATTGGCTTAAAAGTACAAGAAAACACTTCAAAAGTGACGTTTCTGAAGAATTTTAACAGTTTTCTTGTATCTACGAACGCCAGAATGCATAAAATTGACCTAAACGTCTCCTTTTCCTATTCTGAGTCGATTCTGAATGCTTTAAGTGTGTTTGGTGGCTCAGAACCATCAAAAAACGTTGAAATGTAGTTCAAATTCAATAAAAATCGACAAAAATACAGTTTCTAGCTAAAATTTGATGGTTTCGTTGCACTTTCCGAGCTCGTAGGGTATCTGATTGGCTTAAAAGTACAAGAAAACACTTCAAAAGTGACCTTTCTGAAGAATTTTAACAGTTTTCTTGTATCTACGAAAGCCAGAATGTATAAAATTGACCTAAACGTCTCCTTTTCCTATTCTGAGTCGATTCTGCATGCTTTAAGTGTGTTTGGTGGCTCAGAACCATCAAAAAACGTTGAAATATAGTTCAAATTCAATAAAAATCGACAAAAATACAGTTTTTAGCTAAAATTTGATGGTTTCGTTGCACTTTCCGAGCCCGTGGGTATCTGATTGGCTTAAAAGTACAAGAAAACACTTCAAAAGTGACGTTTCTGAAGAATTTTAACAGTTTTCTTGTATCTACGAACGCCAGAATGCATAAAATTGACCTAAACGTCTCCTTTTCCTATTCTGAGTCGATTCTGCATGCTTTAAGTGTGTTTGGTGGCTCAGAACCATCAAAAAACGTTGAAATATAGTTCAAATTCAATAAAAATCGACAAAAATACAGTTTCTAGCTAAAATTTGATGGTTTCGTTGCACTTTCCGAGCCCGTAGGGTATCTGATTGGCTTAAAAGTACAAGAAAACACTTCAAAAGTGACGTTTCTGAAGAATTTTAACAGTTTTCTTGTATCTACGAACGCCAGAATGCATAAAATTGACCTAAACGTCTCCTTTTCCTATTCTGAGTCGATTCTGCATGCTTTAAGTGTGTTTGGTGGCTCAGAACCATCAAAAAACGTTGAAATATAGTTCAAATTCAATAAAAATCGACAAAAATACAGTTTCTAGCTAAAATTTGATGGTTTCGTTGCACTTTCCGAGCCCGTTGGGTATCTGATTGGCTTAAAAGTACAAGAAAACACTTCAAAAGTGACGTTTCTGAAGAATTTTAACAGTTTTCTTGTATCTACGAACGCCAGAATGCATAAAATTGACCTAAACGTCTCCTTTTCCTATTCTGAGTCGATTCTGCATGCTTTAAGTGTGTTTGGTGGCTCAGAACCATCAAAAAACGTTGAAATATAGTTCAAATTCAATAAAAATCGACAAAAATACAGTTTCTAGCTAAAATTTGATGGTTTCGTTGCACTTTCCGAGCCCGTAGGGTATCTGATTGGCTTAAAAGTACAAGAAAACACTTCAAAAGTGACGTTTCTGAAGAATTTTAACAGTTTTCTTGTATCTACGAACGCCAGAATGCATAAAATTGACCTAAACGTCTCCTTTTCCTATTCTGAGTCGATTCTGCATGCTTTAAGTGTGTTTGGTGGCTCAGAACCATCAAAAAACTTTGAAATATAGTTCAAATTCAATAAAAATCGACAAAAATACAGTTTCTAGCTAAAATTTGATGGTTTCGTTGCACTTTCCGAGCCCGTAGGGTATCTGATTGGCTTAAAAGTACAAGAAAACACTTCAAAAGTGACGTTTCTGAAGAATTTTAACAGTTTTCTTGTATCTACGAACGCCAGAATGCATAAAATTGACCTAAACGTCTCCTTTTCCTATTCTGAGTCGATTCTGCATGCTTTAAGTGTGTTTGGTGGCTCAGAACCATCAAAAAACGTTGAAATATAGTTCAAATTCAATAAAAATCGACAAAAATACAGTTTCTAGCTAAAATTTGATGGTTTCGTTGCACTTTCCGAGCCCGTTGGGTATCTGATTGGCTTAAAAGTACAAGAAAACACTTCAAAAGTGACGTTTCTGAAGAATTTTAACAGTTTTCTTGTATCTACGAACGCCAGAATGCATAAAATTGACCTAAACGTCTCCTTTTCCTATTCTGAGTCGATTCTGAATGCTTTAAGTGTGTTTGGTGGCTCAGAACCATCAAAAAACGTTGAAATGTAGTTCAAATTCAATAAAAATCGACAAAAATACAGTTTCTAGCTAAAATTTGATGGTTTCGTTGCACTTTCCGAGCTCGTAGGGTATCTGATTGGCTTAAAAGTACAAGAAAACACTTCAAAAGTGACCTTTCTGAAGAATTTTAACAGTTTTCTTGTATCTACGAAAGCCAGAATGCATAAAATTGACCTAAACGTCTCCTTTTCCTATTCTGAGTCGATTCTGCATGCTTTAAGTGTGTTTGGTGGCTCAGAACCATCAAAAAACGTTGAAATATAGTTCAAATTCAATAAAAATCGACAAAAATACAGTTTCTAGCTAAAATTTGATGGTTTCGTTGCACTTTCCGAGCCCGTGGGTATCTGATTGGCTTAAAAGTACAAGAAAACACTTCAAAAGTGACGTTTCTGAAGAATTTTAACAGTTTTCTTGTATCTACGAACGCCAGAATGCATAAAATTGACCTAAACGTCTCCTTTTCCTATTCTGAGTCGATTCTGCATGCTTTAAGTGTGTTTGGTGGCTCAGAACCATCAAAAAAACGTTGAAATATAGTTCAAATTCAATAAAAATCGACAAAAATACAGTTTCTAGCTAAAATTTGATGGTTTCGTTGCACTTTCCGAGCCCGTAGGGTATCTGATTGGCTTAAAAGTACAAGAAAACACTTCAAAAGTGACGTTTCTGAAGAATTTTAACAGTTTTCTTGTATCTACGAACGCCAGAATGCATAAAATTGACCTAAACGTCTCCTTTTCCTATTCTGAGTCGATTCTGCATGCTTTAAGTGTGTTTGGTGGCTCAGAACCATCAAAAAACGTTGAAATATAGTTCAAATTCAATAAAAATCGACAAAAATACAGTTTCTAGCTAAAATTTGATGGTTTCGTTGCACTTTCCGAGCCCGTTGGGTATCTGATTGGCTTAAAAGTACAAGAAAACACTTCAAAAGTGACGTTTCTGAAGAATTTTAACAGTTTTCTTGTATCTACGAACGCCAGAATGCATAAAATTGACCTAAACGTCTCCTTTTCCTATTCTGAGTCGATTCTGCATGCTTTAAGTGTGTTTGGTGGCTCAGAACCATCAAAAAACGTTGAAATATAGTTCAAATTCAATAAAAATCGACAAAAATACAGTTTCTAGCTAAAATTTGATGGTTTCGTTGCACTTTCCGAGCCCGTAGGGTATCTGATTGGCTTAAAAGTACAAGAAAACACTTCAAAAGTGACGTTTCTGAAGAATTTTAACAGTTTTCTTGTATCTACGAACGCCAGAATGCATAAAATTGACCTAAACGTCTCCTTTTCCTATTCTGAGTCGATTCTGCATGCTTTAAGTGTGTTTGGTGGCTCAGAACCATCAAAAAACTTTGAAATATAGTTCAAATTCAATAAAAATCGACAAAAATACAGTTTCTAGCTAAAATTTGATGGTTTCGTTGCACTTTCCGAGCCCGTAGGGTATCTGATTGGCTTAAAAGTACAAGAAAACACTTCAAAAGTGACGTTTCTGAAGAATTTTAACAGTTTTCTTGTATCTACGAACGCCAGAATGCATAAAATTGACCTAAACGTCTCCTTTTCCTATTCTGAGTCGATTCTGCATGCTTTAAGTGTGTTTGGTGGCTCAGAACCATCAAAAAACGTTGAAATATAGTTCAAATTCAATAAAAATCGACAAAAATACAGTTTCTAGCTAAAATTTGATGGTTTCGTTGCACTTTCCGAGCCCGTAGGGTATCTGATTGGCTTAAAATTACAAGAAAACACTTCAAAATTGACGTTTCTGAAGAATTCTAACAGTTTTCTTGTATCTACGAACGCCAGAATGCATAAAATTGACCTAAACTTCTCCTTTTCCTATTCTGTGTCGATTCTGCATGCTTTAAGTGTGTTTGGTGGCTCAGAACCATCAAAAAACGTTGAAATATAGTTCAAATTCAATAAAAATCGACAAAAATACAGTTTCTAGCTAAAATTTGATGGTTTCGTTGCACTTTCCGAGCCCGTAGGGTATCTGATTGGCTTAAAAGTACAAGAAAACACTTCAAAAGTGACGTTTCTGAAGAATTTTAACAGTTTTCTTGTATCTACGAACGCCAGAATGCATAAAATTGACCTAAACGTCTCCTTTTCCTATTCTGAGTCGATTCTGCATGCTTTAAGTGTGTTTGGTGGCTCAGAACCATCAAAAAACGTTGAAATATAGTTCAAATTCAATAAAAATCGACAAAAATACAGTTTCTAGCTAAAATTTGATGGTTTCGTTGCACTCTCCGAGCCCGTGTTTTCTTGTACTTTTAAGCCAATCAGATACCCTACGGGTTCGGAAAGTGCAACGAAACCATCAAATTTTAGCTAGAAACTGTATTTTTGTCGATTTTTATTGAATTTGAACTATGTTTCAACGTTTTTTGATGGTTCTGAGCCACCAAACACACTTAAAGCATGCAGAATCGACTCAGAATAGGAAAAGGAGACGTTTAGGTCAATTTTATGCATTCTGGCGTTCGTAGATACAAGAAAACTGTTAAAATTCTTCAGAAACGTCACTTTTGAAGTGTTTTCTTGTACTTTTAAGCCAATCAGATACCCTACGGGCTCGGAAAGTGCAACGAAACCATCAAATTTTAGCTAGAAACTGTATTTTTGTCGATTTTTATTGAATTTGAACTATATTTCAACGTTTTTTGATGGTTCTGAGCCACCAAACACACTTAAAGCATGCAGAATCGACTCAGAATAGGAAAAGGAGACGTTTAGGTCAATTTTATGCATTCTGGCGTTCGTAGATACAAGAAAACTGTTAAAATTCTTCAGAAACGTCACTTTTGAAGTGTTTTCTTGTACTTTTAAGCCAATCAGATACCCTACGGGCTCGGAAAGTGCAACGAAACCATCAAATTTTAGCTAGAAACTGTATTTTTGTCGATTTTTATTGAATTTGAACTATATTTCAACGTTTTTTGATGGTTCTGAGCCACCAAACACACTTAAAGCATGCAGAATCGACTCAGAATAGGAAAAGGAGACGTTTAGGTCAATTTTATGCATTCTGGCGTTCGTAGATACAAGAAAACTGTTAAAATTCTTCAGAAACGTCACTTTTGAAGTGTTTTCTTGTACTTTTAAGCCAATCAGATACCCTACGGGCTCGGAAAGTGCAACGAAACCATCAAATTTTAGCTAGAAACTGTATTTTTGTCGATTTTTATTGAATTTGAACTATATTTCAACGTTTTTTGATGGTTCTGAGCCACCAAACACACTTAAAGCATGCAGAAATGACTCAGAATAGGAAAAGGAGACGTTTAGGTCAATTTTATGCATTCTGGCGTTCGTAGATACAAGAAAACTGTTAAAATTCTTCAGAAACGTCACTTTTGAAGTGTTTTCTTGTACTTTTAAGCCAATCAGATACCCTACGGGCTCGGAAAGTGCAACGAAACCATCAAATTTTAGCTAGAAACTGTATTTTTGTCGATTTTTATTGAATTTGAACTATATTTCAACGTTTTTTGATGGTTCTGAGCCACCAAACACACTTAAAGCATGCAGAATCGACTCAGAATAGGAAAAGGAGACGTTTAGGTCAATTTTATGCATTCTGGCGTTCGTAGATACAAGAAAACTGTTAAAATTCTTCAGAAACGTCACTTTTGAAGTGTTTTCTTGTACTTTTAAGCCAATCAGATACCCTACGGGCTCGGAAAGTGCAACGAAACCATCAAATTTTAGCTAGAAACTGTATTTTTGTCGATTTTTATTGAATTTGAACTATATTTCAACGTTTTTTGATGGTTCTGAGCCACCAAACACACTTAAAGCATGCAGAATCGACTCAGAATAGGAAAAGGAGACGTTTAGGTCAATTTTATGCATTCTGGCGTTCGTAGATACAAGAAAACTGTTAAAATTCTTCAGAAACGTCACTTTTGAAGTGTTTTCTTGTACTTTTAAGCCAATCAGATACCCTACGGGCTCGGAAAGTGCAACGAAACCATCAAATTTTAGCTAGAAACTGTATTTTTGTCGATTTTTATTGAATTTGAACTATATTTCAACGTTTTTTGATGGTTCTGAGCCACCAAACACACTTAAAGCATGCAGAATCGACTCAGAATAGGAAAAGGAGACGTTTAGGTCAATTTTATGCATTCTGGCGTTCGTAGATACAAGAAAACTGTTAAAATTCTTCAGAAACGTCACTTTTGAAGTGTTTTCTTGTACTTTTAAGCCAATCAGATACCCTACGGGCTCGGAAAGTGCAACGAAACCATCAAATTTTAGCTAGAAACTGTATTTTTGTCGATTTTTATTGAATTTTAACTATATTTCAACGTTTTTTGATGGTTCTGAGCCACCAAACACACTTAAAGCATGCAGAATCGACTCAGAATAGGAAAAGGAGACGTTTAGGTCAATTTTATGCATTCTGGCGTTCGTAGATACAAGAAAACTGTTAAAATTCTTCAGAAACGTCACTTTTGAAGTGTTTTCTTGTACTTTTAAGCCAATCAGATACCCAACGGGCTCGGAAAGTGCAACGAAACCATCAAATTTTAGCTAGAAACTGTATTTTTGTCGATTTTTATTGAATTTGAACTATATTTCAACGTTTTTTGATGGGTCGGGTATCTGATTGGCTTAAAAGTACAAGAAAACACTTCAAAAGTGACGTTTCTGAAGAATTTTAACAGTTTTCTTGTATCTACGAACGCCAGAATGCATAAAATTGACCTAAACGTCTCCTTTTCCTATTCTGAGTCGATTCTGCATGCTTTAAGTGTGTTTGGTGGCTCAGAACCATCAAAAAACGTTGAAATATAGTTCAAATTCAATAAAAATCGACAAAAATACAGTTTCTAGCTAAAATGTGATGGTTTCGTTGCACTTTCCGAGCCCGTAGGGTATCTGATTGGCTTAAAAGTACAAGAAAACACTTCAAAAGTGACGTTTCTGAAGAATTTTAACAGTTTTCTTGTATCTACGAACGCCAGAATGCATAAAATTGACCTAAACGTCTCCTTTTCCTATTCTGAGTCGATTCTGCATGCTTTAAGTGTGTTTGGTGGCTCAGAACCATCAAAAAACGTTGAAATATAGTTCAAATTCAATAAAAATCGACAAAATACAGTTTCTAGCTAAAATTTGATGGTTTCGTTGCACTTTCCGAGCCCGTAGGGTATCTGATTGGCTTAAAAGTACAAGAAAACACTTCAAAAGTGACGTTTCTGAAGAATTTTAACAGTTTTCTTGTATCTACGAACGCCAGAATGCATAAAATTGACCTAAACGTCTCCTTTTCCTATTCTGATTCGATTCTGCATGCTTTAAGTGTGTTTGGTGGCTCAGAACCATCAAAAAACGTTGAAATATAGTTCAAATTCAATAAAAATCGACAAAAATACAGTTTCTAGCTAAAATTTGATGGTTTCGTTGCACTTTCCGAGCCCGTAGGGTATCTGATTGGCTTAAAAGTACAAGAAAACACTTCAAAAGTGACGTTTCTGAAGAATTTTAACAGTTTTCTTGTATCTACGAACGCCAGAATGCATAAAATTGACCTAAACGTCTCCTTTTCCTATTCTGAGTCGATTCTGCATGCTTTAAGTGTGTTTGGTGGCTCAGAACCATCAAAAAACGTTGAAATATAGTTCAAATTCAATAAAAATCGACAAAAATACAGTTTCTAGCTAAAATTTGATGGTTTCGTTGCACTTTCCGAGCCCGTAGGGTATCTGATTGGCTTAAAAGTACAAGAAAACACTTCAAAAGTGACGTTTCTGAAGAATTTTAACAGTTTTCTTGTATCTACGAACGCCAGAATAAATAAAATTGACCTAAACGTCTCCTTTTCCTATTCTGAGTAGATTCTGCATGCTTTAAGTGTGTTTGGTGGCTCAGAACCATCAAAAAACGATGAAATATAGTTCAAATTCAATAAAAATCGACAAAAATACAGTTTCTAGCTAAAATTTGATGGTTTCGTTGCACTTTCCGAGCCCGTAGGGTATCTGATTGGCTTAAAAGTACAAGAAAACACTTCAAAAGTGACGTTTCTGAAGAATTTTAACAGTTTTCTTGTATCTACGAACGCCAGAATGCATAAAATTGACCTAAACGTCTCCTTTTCCTATTCTGAGTCGATTCTGCATGCTTTAAGTGTGTTTGGTGGCTCAGAACCATCAAAAAACGTTGAAATATAGTTCAAATTCAATAAAAATCGACAAAAATACAGTTTCTAGCTAAAATTTGATGGTTTCGTTGCACTTTCCGAGCCCGTAGGGTATCTGATTGGCTTAAAAGTACAAGAAAACACTTCAAAAGTGACGTTTCTGAAGAATTTTAACAGTTTTCTTGTATCTACGAACGCCAGAATGCATAAAATTGACCTAAACATCTCCTTTTCCTATTCTGAGTCGATTCTGCATGCTTTAAGAGTGTTTGGTGGCTCAGAACCATCAAAAAAAGTTGAAATATAGTTCAAATTCAATAAAAATCGACAAAAATACAGTTTCTAGCTAAAATTTGATGGTTTCGTTGCACTTTCCGAGCCCGTTGGGTATCTGATTGGCTTAAAAGTACAAGAAAACACTTCAAAAGTGACGTTTCTGAAGAATTTTAACAGTTTTCTTGTATCTACGAACGCCAGAATGCATAAAATTGACCTAAACGTCTCCTTTTCCTATTCTGAGTCGATTCTGCATGCTTTAAGTGTGTTTGGTGGCTCAGAACCATCAAAAAACGTTGAAATATAGTTCAAATTCAATAAAAATCGACAAAAATACAGTTTCTAGCTAAAATTTGATGGTTTCGTTGCACTTTCCGAGCCCGTAGGGTATCTGATTGGCTTAAAAGTACAAGAAAACACTTCAAAAGTGACGTTTCTGAAGAATTTTAACAGTTTTCTTGTATCTACGAACGCCAGAATGCATAAAATTGACCTAAACGTCTCCTTTTCCTATTCTGAGTCGATTCTGCATGCTTTAAGTGTGTTTGGTGGCTCAGAACCATCAAAAAACGTTGAAATATAGTTCAAATTCAATAAAAATCGACAAAAATACAGTTTCTAGCTAAAATTTGATGGTTTCGTTGCACTTTCCGAGCCCGTAGGGTATCTGATTGGCTTAAAAGTACAAGAAAACACTTCAAAAGTGACGTTTCCGAAGAATTTTAACAGTTTTCTTGTATCTACGAACGCCAGAATGCATAAAATTGACCTAAACGTCTCCTTTTCCTATTCTGAGTCGATTCTGCATGCTTTAAGTGTGTTTGGTGGCTCAGAACCATCAAAAAACGTTGAAATATAGTTCAAATTCAATAAAAATCGACAAAAATACAGTTTCTAGCTAAAATTTGATGGTTTCGTTGCACTTTCCGAGCCCGTAGGGTATCTGATTGGCTTAAAAGTACAAGAAAACAATTCAAAAGTGACGTTTCTGAAGAATTTAACAGTTTTCTTGTATCTACGAACGCCAGAATGCATAAAATTGACCTAAACGTCTCCTTTTCCTATTCTGAGTCGATTCTGCATGCTTTAAGTGTGTTTGGTGGCTCAGAACCATCAAAAAACGTTGAAATATAGTTCAAATTCAATAAAAATCGACAAAAATACAGTTTCTAGCTAAAATTTGATGGTTTCGTTGCACTTTCCGAGCCCGTAGGGTATCTGATTGGCTTAAAAGTACAAGAAAACACTTCAAAAGTGACGTTTCTGAAGAATTTTAACAGTTTTCTTGTATCTACGAACGCCAGAATGCATAAAATTGACCTAAACGTCTCCTTTTCCTATTCTGAGTCGATTCTGCATGCTTTAAGTGTGTTTGGTGGCTCAGAACCATCAAAAAACGTTGAAATATAGTTCAAATTCAATAAAAATCGACAAAAATACAGTTTCTAGCTAAAATTTGATGGTTTCGTTGCACTTTCCGAGCCCGTAGGGTATCTGATTGGCTTAAAAGTACAAGAAAACACTTCAAAAGTGACGTTTCTGAAGAATTTTAACAGTTTTCTTGTATCTACGAACGCCAGAATGCATAAAATTGACCTAAACGTCTCCTTTTCCTATTCTGAGTCGATTCTGCATGCTTTAAGTGTGTTTGGTGGCTCAGAACCATCAAAAAACGTTGAAATATAGTTCAAATTCAATAAAAATCGACAAAAATACAGTTTCTAGCTAAAATTTGATGGTTTCGTTGCACTTTCCGAGCCCGTAGGGTATCTGATTGGCTTAAAAGTACAAGAAAACACTTCAAAAGTGACGTTTCTGAAGAATTTTAACAGTTTTCTTGTATCTACGAACGCCAGAATGCATAAAATTGACCTAAACGTCTCCTTTTCCTATTCTGAGTCGATTCTGCATGCTTTAAGTGTGTTTGGTGGCTCAGAACCATCAAAAAACGTTGAAATATAGTTCAAATTCAATAAAAATCGACAAAAATACAGTTTCTATCTAAAATTTGATGGTTTCGTTGCACTTTCCGAGCCCGTAGGGTATCTGATTGGCCTAAAAGTACAAGAAAACACTTCAAAAGTCACGTTTCTGAAGAATTTTAACAGTTTTCTTGTATCTACGAACGCCAGAATGCATAAAATTGACCTAAACGTCTCCTTTTCCTATTCTGAGTCGATTCTGCATGCTTTAAGTGTGTTTGGTGGCTCAGAACCATCAAAAAACGTTGAAATATAGTTCAAATTCAATAAAAATCGACAAAAATACAGTTTCTAGCTAAAATTTGATGGTTTCGTTGCACTTTCCGAGCCCGAAGGGTATCTGATTGGCTTAAAAGTACAAGAAAACACTTCAAAAGTGACGTTTCTGAAGAATTTTAACAGTTTTCTTGTATCTACGAACGCCAGAATGCATAAAATTGACCTAAACGTCTCCTTTTCCTATTCTGAGTCGATTCTGCATGCTTTAAGTGTGTTTGGTGGCTCAGAACCATCAAAAAACGTTGAAATATAGTTCAAATTCAATAAAAATCGACAAAAATACAGTTTCTAGCTAAAATTTGATGGTTTCGTTGCACTTTCCGAGCCCGTAGGGTATCTGATTGGCTTAAAAGTACAAGAAAACACTTCAAAAGTGACGTTTCTGAAGAATTTTAACAGTTTTCTTGTACCTACGAACGCCAGAATGCATAAAATTGACCTAAACGTCTCCTTTTCCTATTCTGAGTCGATTCTGCATGCTTTAAGTGTGTTTGGTGGCTCAGAACCATCAAAAAACTTTGAAATATAGTTCAAATTCAATAAAAATCGACAAAAATACAGTTTCTAGCTAAAATTTGATGGTTTTGTTGCACTTTCCGAGCCCGTAGGGTATCTGATTGGCTTAAAAGTACAAGAAAACACTTCAAAAGTGACGTTTCTGAAGAATTTTAACAGTTTTCTTGTATCTACGAACGCCAGAATGCATAAAATTGACCTAAACGTCTCCTTTTCCTATTCTGAGTCGATTCTGCATGCTTTAAGTGTGTTTGGTGGCTCAGAACCATCAAAAAACGTTGAAATATAGTTCAAATTCAATAAAAATCGACAAAAATACAGTTTCTAGCTAAAATTTGATGGTTTCGTTGCACTTTCCGAGCCCGTAGGGTATCTGATTGGCTTAAAAGTACAAGAAAACACTTCAAAAGTGACGTTTCTGAAGAATTTTAACAGTTTTCTTGTATCTACGAACGCCAGAATGCATAAAATTGACCTAAACGTCTCCTTTTCCAATTCTGAGTCGATTCTGCATGCTTTAAGTGTGTTTGGTGGCTCAGAACCATCAAAAAACGTTGAAATATAGTTCAAATTCAATAAAAATCGACAAAAATACAGTTTCTAGCTAAAATTTGATGGTTTCGTTGCACTTTCCGAGCCCGTAGGGTATCTGATTGGCTTAAAAGTACAAGAAAACACTTCAAAAGTGACGTTTCTGAAGAATTTTAACAGTTTTCTTGTATCTACGAACGCCAGAATGCATAAAATTGACCTAAACGTCTCCTTTTCCTATTCTGAGTCGATTCTGCATGCTTTAAGTGTGTTTGGTGGCTCAGAACCATCAAAAAACGTTGAAATATAGTTCAAATTCAATAAAAATCGACAAAAATACAGTTTCTAGCTAAAATTTGATGGTTTCGTTGCACTTTCCGAGCCCGTAGGGTATCTGATTGGCTTAAAAGTACAAGAAAACACTTCAAAAGTGACGTTTCTGAAGAATTTTAACAGTTTTCTTGTATCTACGAACGCCAGAATGCATAAAATTGACCTAAACATCTCCTTTTCCTATTCTGAGTCGATTCTGCATGCTTTAAGTGTGTTTGGTGGCTCAGAACCATCAAAAAACGTTGAAATATAGTTCAAATTCAATAAAAATCGACAAAAATACAGTTTCTAGCTAAAATTTGATGGTTTCGTTGCACTTTCCGAGCCCGTAGGGTATCTGATTGGCTTAAAAGTATAAGAAAACACTTCAAAAGTGACGTTTCTGAAGAATTTTAACAGTTTTCTTGTATCTACGAACGCCAGAATGCATAAAATTGACCTAAACGTCTCCTTTTCCTATTCTGAGTCGATTCTGCATGCTTTAAGTGTGTTTGGTGGCTCAGAACCATCAAAAAACGTTGAAATATAGTTCAAATTCAATAAAAATCGACAAAAATACAGTTTCTAGCTAAAATTTGATGGTTTCGTTGCACTTTCCGAGCCCGTAGGGTATCTGATTGGCTTAAAAGTACAAGAAAACACTTCAAAAGTGACGTTTCTGAAGAATTTTAACAGTTTTCTTGTATCTACGAACGCCAGAATGCATAAAATTGACCTAAACGTCTCCTTTTCCTATTCTGAGTCGATTCTGCATGCTTTAAGTGTGTTTGGTGGCTCAGAACCATCAAAAAACGTTGAAATATAGTTCAAATTCAATAAAAATCGACAAAAATACAGTTTCTAGCTAAAATTTGATGGTTTCGTTGCACTTTCCGAGCCCGTAGGGTATCTGATTGGCTTAAAAGTACAAGAAAACACTTCAAAAGTGACGTTTCTGAAGAATTTTAACAGTTTTCTTGTATCTACGAACGCCAGAATGCATAAAATTGACCTAAACGTCTCCTTTTCCTATTCTGAGTCGATTCTGCATGCTTTAAGTGTGTTTGGTGGCTCAGAACCATCAAAAAACGTTGAAATATAGTTCAAATTCAATAAAAATCGACAAAAATACAGTTTCTAGCTAAAATTTGATGGTTTCGTTGCACTTTCCGAGCCCATAGGGTATCTGATTGGCTTAAAAGTACAAGAAAACACTTCAAAAGTGACGTTTCTGAAGAATTTTAACAGTTTTCTTGTATCTACGAACGCCAGAAAGCATAAAATTGACCTAAACGTCTCCTTTTCCTATTCTGAGTCGATTCTGCATGCTTTAAGTGTGTTTGGTGGCTCAGAACCATCAAAACACGTTGAAATATAGTTCAAATTCAATAAAAATCGACAAAAATACAGTTTCTAGCTAAAATTTGATGGTTTCGTTGCACTTTCCGAGCCCGTAGGGTATCTGATTGGCTTAAAAGTACAAGAAAACACTTCAAAAGTGACGTTTCTGAAGAATTTTAACAGTTTTCTTGTATCTACGAACGCCAGAATGCATAAAATTGACCTAAACGTCTCCTTTTCCTATTCTGAGTCGATTCTGCATGCTTTAAGTGTGTTTGGTGGCTCAGAACCATCAAAAAACGTTGAAATATAGTTCAAATTCAATAAAAATCGACAAAAATACAGTTTCTAGCTAAAATTTGATGGTTTCGTTGCACTTTCCGAGCCCGTAGGGTATCTGATTGGCTTAAAAGTACAAGAAAACACTTCAAAAGTGACGTTTCTGAAGAATTTTAACAGTTTTCTTGTATCTACGAACGCCAGAATGCATAAAATTGACCTAAACGTCTCCTTTTCCTATTCTGAGTCGATTCTGCATGCTTTAAGTGTGTTTGGTGGCTCAGAACCATCAAAAAACGTTGAAATATAGTTCAAATTCAATAAAAATCGACAAAAATACAGTTTCTAGCTAAAATTTGATGGTTTCGTTGCACTTTCCGAGCCCGTAGGGTATCTGATTGGCTTAAAAGTACAAGAAAACACTTCAAAAGTGACGTTTCTGAAGAATTTTAACAGTTTTCTTGTATCTACGAACGCCAGAATGCATAAAATTGACCTAAACATCTCCTTTTCCTATTCTGAGTCGATTCTGCATGCTTTAAGTGTGTTTGGTGGCTCAGAACCATCAAAAAACGTTGAAATATAGTTCAAATTCAATAAAAATCGACAAAAATACAGTTTCTAGCTAAAATTTGATGGTTTCGTTGCACTTTCCGAGTCCGTAGGGTATCTGATTGGCTTAAAAGTATAAGAAAACACTTCAAAAGTGACGTTTCTGAAGAATTTTAACAGTTTTCTTGTATCTACGAACGCCAGAATGCATAAAATTGACCTAAACGTCTCCTTTTCCTATTCTGAGTCGATTCTGCATGCTTTAAGTGTGTTTGGTGGCTCAGAACCATCAAAAAACGTTGAAATATAGTTCAAATTCAATAAAAATCGACAAAAATACAGTTTCTAGCTAAAATTTGATGGTTTCGTTGCACATTCCGAGCCCGTTGGGTATCTGATTGGCTTAAAAGTACAAGAAAACACTTCAAAAGTGACGTTTCTGAAGAATTTTAACAGTTTTCTTGTATCTACGAACGCCAGAATGCATAAAATTGACCTAAACATCTCCTTTTCCTATTCTGAGTCGATTCTGCATGCTTTAAGTGTGTTTGGTGGCTCAGAACCATCAAAAAACGTTGAAATATAGTTCAAATTCAATAAAAATCGACAAAAATACAGTTTCTAGCTAAAATTTGATGGTTTCGTTGCACTTTCCGAGCCCGTAGGGTATCTGATTGGCTTAAAAGTATAAGAAAACACTTCAAAAGTGACGTTTCTGAAGAATTTTAACAGTTTTCTTGTATCTACGAACGCCAGAATGCATAAAATTGACCTAAACGTCTCCTTTTCCTATTCTGAGTCGATTCTGCATGCTTTAAGAGTGTTTGGTGGCTCAGAACCATCAAAAAACGTTGAAATATAGTTCAAATTCAATAAAAATCGACAAAAATACAGTTTCTAGCTAAAATTTGATGGTTTCGTTGCACTTTCCGAGCCCGTAGGGTATCTGATTGGCTTAAAAGTACAAGAAAACACTTCAAAAGTGACGTTTCTGAAGAATTTTAACAGTTTTCTTGTATCTACGAACGCCAGAATGCATAAAATTGACCTAAACGTCTCCTTTTCCTATTCTGAGTCGATTCTGCATGCTTTAAGTGTGTTTGGTGGCTCAGAACCATCAAAAAACGTTGAAATATAGTTCAAATTCAATAAAAATCGACAAAAATACAGTTTCTAGCTAAAATTTGATGGTTTCGTTGCACTTTCCGAGCCCGTAGGGTATCTGATTGGCTTAAAAGTACAAGAAAACACTTCAAAAGTGACGTTTCTGAAGAATTTTAACAGTTTTCTTGTATCTACGAACGCCAGAATGCATAAAATTGACCTAAACGTCTCCTTTTCCTATTCTGAGTCGATTCTGCATGCTTTAAGTGTGTTTGGTGGCTCAGAACCATCAAAAAACGTTGAAATATAGTTCAAATTCAATAAAAATCGACAAAAATACAGTTTCTAGCTAAAATTTGACGGTTTCGTTGCACTTTCCGAGCCCGTAGGGTATCTGATTGGCTTAAAAGTACAAGAAAACACTTCAAAAGTGACGTTTCTGAAGAATTTTAACAGTTTTCTTGTATCTACGAACGCCAGAATGCATAAAATTGACCTAAACGTCTCCTTTTCCTATTCTGAGTCGATTCTGCACGCTTTAAGTGTGTTTGGTGGCTCAGAACCATCAAAAAACGTTGAAATATAGTTCAAATTCAATAAAAATCGACAAAAATACAGTTTCTAGCTAAAATTTGATGGTTTCGTTGCACTTTCCGAGCCCGTTGGGTATCTGATTGGCTTAAAAGTACAAGAAAACACTTCAAAAGTGACGTTTCTGAAGAATTTTAACAGTTTTCTTGTATCTACGAACGCCAGAATGCATAAAATTGACCTAAACGTCTCCTTTTCCTATTCTGAGTCGATTCTGCATGCTTTAAGTGTGTTTGGTGGCTCAGAACCATCAAAAAACGTTGAAATATAGTTCAAATTCAATAAAAATCGACAAAAATACAGTTTCTAGCTAAAATTTTATGGTTTCGTTGCACTTTCCGAGCCCGTAGGGTATCTGATTGGCTTAAAAGTACAAGAAAACACTTCAAAAGTGACGTTTCTGAAGAATTTTAACAGTTTTCTTGTATCTACGAACGCCAGAATGCATAAAATTGACCTAAACGTCTCCTTTTCCTATTCTGAGTCGATTCTGCATGCTTTAAGTGTGTTTGGTGGCTCAGAACCATCAAAAAACGTTGAAATATAGTTCAAATTCAATAAAAATCGACAAAAATACAGTTTCTAGCTAAAATTTGATGGTTTCGTTGCACTTTCCGAGCCCGTAGGGTATCTGATTGGCTTAAAAGTACAAGAAAACACTTCAAAAGTGACGTTTCTGAAGAATTTTAACAGTTTTCTTGTATCTACGAACGCCAGAATGCATAAAATTGACCTAAACATCTCCTTTTCCTATTCTGAGTCGATTCTGCATGCTTTAAGTGTGTTTGGTGGCTCAGAACCATCAAAAAACGTTGAAATATAGTTCAAATTCAATAAAAATCGACAAAAATACAGTTTCTAGCTAAAATTTGATGGTTTCGTTGCACTTTCCGAGCCCGTAGGATATCTGATTGGCTTAAAAGTATAAGAAAACACTTCAAAAGTGACGTTTCTGAAGAATTTTAACAGTTTTCTTGTATCTACGAACGCCAGAATGCATAAAATTGACCTAAACGTCTCCTTTTCCTATTCTGAGTCGATTCTGCATGCTTTAAGTGTGTTTGGTGGCTCAGAACCATCAAAAAACGTTGAAATATAGTTCAAATTCAATAAAAATCGACAAAAATACAGTTTCTAGCTAAAATTTGATGGTTTCGTTGCACTTTCCGAGCCCGTAGGGTATCTGATTGGCTTAAAAGTACAAGAAAACACTTCAAAAGTGACGTTTCTGAAGAATTTTAACAGTTTTCTTGTATCTACGAACGCCAGAATGCATAAAATTGACCTAAACGTCTCCTTTTCCTATTCTGATTCGATTCTGCATGCTTTAAGTGTGTTTGGTGGCTCAGAACCATCAAAAAACGTTGAAATATAGTTCAAATTCAATAAAAATCGACAAAAATACAGTTTCTAGCTAAAATTTGATGGTTTCGTTGCACTTTCCGAGCCCGTAGGGTATCTGATTGGCTTAAAAGTACAAGAAAACACTTCAAAAGTGACGTTTCTGAAGAATTTTAACAGTTTTCTTGTATCTACGAACGCCAGAATGCATAAAATTGACCTAAACGTCTCCTTTTCCTATTCTGAGTCGATTCTGCATGCTTTAAGTGTGTTTGGTGGCTCAGAACCATCAAAAAACGTTGAAATATAGTTCAAATTCAATAAAAATCGACAAAAATACAGTTTCTAGCTAAAATTTGATGGTTTCGTTGCACTTTCCGAGCCCGTAGGGTATCTGATTGGCTTAAAAGTACAAGAAAACACTTCAAAAGTGACGTTTCTGAAGAATTTTAACAGTTTTCTTGTATCTACGAACGCCAGAATGCATAAAATTGACCTAAACGTCTCCTTTTCCTATTCTGAGTCGATTCTGCATGCTTTAAGTGTGTTTGGTGGCTCAGAACCATCAAAAAACGTTGAAATATAGTTCAAATTCAATAAAAATCGACAAAAATACAGTTTCTAGCTAAAATTTGATGGTTTCGTTGCACTTTCCGAGCCCGTAGGGTATCTGATTGGCTTAAAACTACAAGAAAACACTTCAAAAGTGACGTTTCTGAAGAATTTTAAGAGTTTGCTTGTATCTACGAACGCCAGAATGCATAAAATTGACCTAAACGTCTCCTTTTCCTATTCTGAGTCGATTCTGCATGCTTTAAGTGTGTTTGGTGGCTCAGAACCATCAAAAAACTTTGAAATATAGTTCAAATTCAATAAAAATCGACAAAAATACAGTTTCTAGCTAAAATTTGATGGTTTCGTTGCACTTTCCGAGCCCGTAGGGTATCTGATTGGCTTAAAAGTACAAGAAAACACTTCAAAAGTGACGTTTCTGAAGAATTTTAACAGTTTTCTTGTATCTACGAACGCCAGAATGCATAAAATTGACCTAAACGTCTCCTTTTCCTACTCTGAGTCGATTCTGCATGCTTTAAGTGTGTTTGGTGGCTCAGAACCATCAAAAAACATTGAAATATAGTTCAAATTCAATAAAAATCGACAAAAATACAGTTTCTAGCTAAAATTTGATGGTTTCGTTGCACTTTCCGAGCCCGTAGGGTATCTGATTGGCTTAAAAGTACAAGAAAACACTTCAAAAGTGACGTTTCTGAAGAATTTTAACAGTTTTCTTGTATCTACGAACGCCAGAATGCATAAAATTGACCTAAACATCTCCTTTTCCTATTCTGAGTCGATTCTGCATGCTTTAAGTGTGTTTGGTGGCTCAGAACCATCAAAAAACGTTGAAATATAGTTCAAATTCAATAAAAATCGACAAAAATACAGTTTCTAGCTAAAATTTGATGGTTTCGTTGCACTTTCCGAGCCCGTAGGGTATCTGATTGGCTTAAAAGTATAAGAAAACACTTCAAAAGTGACGTTTCTGAAGAATTTTAACAGTTTTCTTGTATCTACGAACGCCAGAATGCATAAAATTGACCTAAACGTCTCCTTTTCCTATTCTGAGTCGATTCTGCATGCTTTAAGTGTGTTTGGTGGCTCAGAACCATCAAAAAACGTTGAAATATAGTTCAAATTCAATAAAAATCGACAAAAATACAGTTTCTAGCTAAAATTTGATGGTTTCGTTGCACTTTCCGAGCCCGTAGGGTATCTGATTGGCTTAAAAGTACAAGAAAACACTTCAAAAGTGACGTTTCTGAAGAATTTTAACAGTTTTCTTGTATCTACGAACGCCAGAATGCATAAAATTGACCTAAACGTCTCCTTTTCCTATTCTGATTCGATTCTGCATGCTTTAAGTGTGTTTGGTGGCTCAGAACCATCAAAAAACGTTGAAATATAGTTCAAATTCAATAAAAATCGACAAAAATACAGTTTCTAGCTAAAATTTGATGGTTTCGTTGCACTTTCCGAGCCCGTAGGGTATCTGATTGGCTTAAAAGTACAAGAAAACACTTCAAAAGTGACGTTTCTGAAGAATTTTAACAGTTTTCTTGTATCTACGAACGCCAGAATGCATAAAATTGACCTAAACGTCTCCTTTTCCTATTCTGAGTCGATTCTGCATGCTTTAAGTGTGTTTGGTGGCTCAGAACCATCAAAAAACGTTGAAATATAGTTCAAATTCAATAAAAATCGACAAAAATACAGTTTCTAGCTAAAATTTGATGGTTTCGTTGCACTTTCCGAGCCCGTAGGGTATCTGATTGGCTTAAAAGTATAAGAAAAACACTTCAAAAGTGACGTTTCTGAAGAATTTTAACAGTTTTCTTGTATCTACGAACGCCAGAATGCATAAAATTGACCTAAACGTCTCCTTTTCCTATTCTGAGTCGATTCTGCATGCTTTAAGTGTGTTTGGTGGCTCAGAACCATCAAAAAACGTTGAAATATAGTTCAAATTCAATAAAAATCGACAAAAATACAGTTTCTAGCTAAAATTTGATGGTTTCGTTGCACTTTCCGAGCCCGTAGGGTATCTGATTGGCTTAAAAGTACAAGAAAACACTTCAAAAGTGACGTTTCTGAAGAATTTTAACAGTTTTCTTGTATCTACGAACGCCAGAATGCATAAAATTGACCTAAACGTCTCCTTTTCCTATTCTGAGTCGATTCTGCATGCTTTAAGTGTGTTTGGTGGCTCAGAACCATCAAAAAACGTTGAAATATAGTTCAAATTCAATAAAAATCGACAAAAATACAGTTTCTAGCTAAAATTTGATGGTTTCGTTGCACTTTCCGAGCCCGTAGGGTATCTGATTGGCTTAAAAGTACAAGAAAACACTTCAAAAGTGACGTTTCTGAAGAATTTTAACAGTTTTCTTGTATCTACGAACGCCAGAATGCATAAAATTGACCTAAACGTCTCCTTTTCCTATTCTGAGTAGATTCTGCATGCTTTAAGTGTGTTTGGTGGCTCAGAACCATCAAAAAACGTTGAAATATAGTTCAAATTCAATAAAAATCGACAAAAATACAGTTTCTAGCTAAAATTTGATGGTTTCGTTGCACTTTCCGAGCCCGTAGGGTATCTGATTGGCTTAAAAGTACAAGAAAACACTTCAAAAGTGACGTTTCTGAAGAATTTTAACAGTTTTCTTGTATCTACGAACGCCAGAATGCATAAAATTGACCTAAACGTCTCCTTTTCCTATTCTGAGTCGATTCTGCATGCTTTAAGTGTGTTTGGTGGCTCAGAACCATCAAAAAACGTTGAAATATAGTTCAAATTCAATAAAAATCGACAAAAATACAGTTTCTAGCTAAAATTTGATGGTTTCGTTGCACTTTCCGAGCCCGTAGGGTATCTGATTGGCTTAAAAGTACAAGAAAACACTTCAAAAGCGACGTTTCTGAAGAATTTTAACAGTTTTCTTGTATCTACGAACGCCAGAATGCATAAAATTGACCTAAACGTCTCCTTTTCCTATTCTGAGTCGATTCTGCATGCTTTAAGTGTGTTTGGTGGCTCAGAACCATCAAAAAACGTTGAAATATAGTTCAAATTCAATAAAAATCGACAAAAATACTGTTTCTAGCTAAAATTTGATGGTTTCGTTGCACTTTCCGAGCCCGTAGGGTATCTGAGTGGCTTAAAAGTACAAGAAAACACTTCAAAAGTGACGTTTCTGAAGAATTTTAACAGTTTTCTTGTATCTACGAACGCCACAATGCATAAAATTGACCTAAACGTCTCGTTTTCCTATTCTGAGTCGATTCTGCATGCTTTAAGTGTGTTTGGTGGCTCAGAACCATCAAAAAACGTTGAAATATAGTTCAAATTCAATAAAAATCGACAAAAATACAGTTTCTAGCTAAAATTTGATGGTTTCGTTGCACTTTCCGAGCCCGTAGGGTATCTGATTGGCTTAAAAGTACAAGAAAACACTTCAAAAGTGACGTTTCTGAAGAATTTTAACAGTTTTCTTGTATCTACGAACGCCAGAATGCATAAAATTGACCTAAACGTCTCCTTTTCCTATTCTGAGTCGATTCTGCATGCTTTAAGTGTGTTTGGTGGCTCAGAACCTTCAAAAAACGTTGAAATATAGTTCAAATTCAATAAAAATCGACAAAAATACAGTTTCTAGCTAAAATTTGATGGTTTCGTTGCACTTTCCGAGCCCGTAGGGTATCTGATTGGCTTAAAAGTACAAGAAAACACTTCAAAAGTGACGTTTCTGAAGAATTTTAACAGTTTTCTTGTATCTACGAACGCCAGAATGCATAAAATTGACCTAAACGTCTCCTTTTCCTATTCTGAGTCGATTCTGCATGCTTTAAGTGTGTTTGGTGGCTCAGAACCATCAAAAAACGTTGAAATATAGTTCAAATTCAATAAAAATCGACAAAAATACAGTTTCTAGCTAAAATTTGATGGTTTCGTTGCACTTTCCGAGCCCGTAGGGTATCTGATTGGCTTAAAAGTACAAGAAAACACTTCAAAAGTGACGTTTCTGAAGAATTTTAACAGTTTTCTTGTATCTACGAACGCCAGAATGCATAAAATTGACCTAAACGTCTCCTTTTCCTATTCTGAGTCGATTCTGCATGCTTTAAGTGTGTTTGGTGGCTCAGAACCATCAAAAAACGTTGAAATATAGTTCAAATTCAATAAAAATCGACAAAAATACAGTTTCTAGCTAAAATTTGATGGTTTCGTTGCACTTTCCGAGCCCGTAGGGTATCTGATTGGCTTAAAAGTACAAGAAAACACTTCAAAAGTGACGTTTCTGAAGAATTTTAACAGTTTTCTTGTATCTACGAACGCCAGAATGCATAAAATTGACCTAAACGTCTCCTTTTCCTATTCTGAGTCGATTCTGCATGCTTTAAGTGTGTTTGGTGGCTCAGAACCATCAAAAAACGTTGAAATATAGTTCAAATTCAATAAAAATCGACAAAAATACAGTTTCTAGCTAAAATTTGATGGTTTCGTTGCACTTTCCGAGCCCGTAGGGTATCTGATTGGCTTAAAAGTACAAGAAAACACTTCAAAAGTGACGTTTCTGAAGAATTTTAACAGTTTTCTTGTATCTACGAACGCCAGAATGCATAAAATTGACCTAAACGTCTCCTTTTCCTATTCTGAGTCGATTCTGCATGCTTTAAGTGTGTTTGGTGGCTCAGAACCATCAAAAAACGTTGAAATATAGTTCAAATTCAATAAAAATCGACAAAAATACAGTTTCTAGCTAAAATTTGATGGTTTCGTTGCACTTTCCGAGCCCGTAGGGTATCTGATTGGCTTAAAAGTACAAGAAAACACTTCAAAAGTGACGTTTCTGAAGAATTTTAACAGTTTTCTTGTATCTACGAACGCCAGAATGCATAAAATTGACCTAAACGTCTCCTTTTCCTATTCTGAGTAGATTCTGCATGCTTTAAGTGTGTTTGGTGGCTCAGAACCATCAAAAAACGTTGAAATATAGTTCAAATTCAATAAAAATCGACAAAAATACAGTTTCTAGCTAAAATTTGATGGTTTCGTTGCACTTTCCGAGCCCGTAGGGTATCTGATTGGCTTAAAAGTACAAGAAAACACTTCAAAAGTGACGTTTCTGAAGAATTTTAACAGTTTTCTTGTATCTACGAACGCCAGAATGCATAAAATTGACCTAAACGTCTCCTTTTCCTATTCTGAGTCGATTCTGCATGCTTTAAGTGTGTTTGGTGGCTCAGAACCATCAAAAAACGTTGAAATATAGTTCAAATTCAATAAAAATCGACAAAAATACAGTTTCTAGCTAAAATTTGATGGTTTCGTTGCACTTTCCGAGCCCGTAGGGTATCTGATTGGCTTAAAAGTACAAGAAAACACTTCAAAAGCGACGTTTCTGAAGAATTTTAACAGTTTTCTTGTATCTACGAACGCCAGAATGCATAAAATTGACCTAAACGTCTCCTTTTCCTATTCTGAGTCGATTCTGCATGCTTTAAGTGTGTTTGGTGGCTCAGAACCATCAAAAAACGTTGAAATATAGTTCAAATTCAATAAAAATCGACAAAAATACTGTTTCTAGCTAAAATTTGATGGTTTCGTTGCACTTTCCGAGCCCGTAGGGTATCTGAGTGGCTTAAAAGTACAAGAAAACACTTCAAAAGTGACGTTTCTGAAGAATTTTAACAGTTTTCTTGTATCTACGAACGCCACAATGCATAAAATTGACCTAAACGTCTCGTTTTCCTATTCTGAGTCGATTCTGCATGCTTTAAGTGTGTTTGGTGGCTCAGAACCATCAAAAAACGTTGAAATATAGTTCAAATTCAATAAAAATCGACAAAAATACAGTTTCTAGCTAAAATTTGATGGTTTCGTTGCACTTTCCGAGCCCGTAGGGTATCTGATTGGCTTAAAAGTACAAGAAAACACTTCAAAAGTGACGTTTCTGAAGAATTTTAACAGTTTTCTTGTATCTACGAACGCCAGAATGCATAAAATTGACCTAAACGTCTCCTTTTCCTATTCTGAGTCGATTCTGCATGCTTTAAGTGTGTTTGGTGGCTCAGAACCTTCAAAAAACGTTGAAATATAGTTCAAATTCAATAAAAATCGACAAAAATACAGTTTCTAGCTAAAATTTGATGGTTTCGTTGCACTTTCCGAGCCCGTAGGGTATCTGATTGGCTTAAAAGTACAAGAAAACACTTCAAAAGTGACGTTTCTGAAGAATTTTAACAGTTTTCTTGTATCTACGAAAGCCAGAATGCATAAAATTGACCTAAACGTCTCCTTTTCCTATTCTGAGTCGATTCTGCATGCTTTAAGTGTGTTTGGTGGCTCAGAACCATCAAAAAACGTTGAAATATAGTTCAAATTCAATAAAAATCGACAAAAATACAGTTTCTATCTAAAATTTGATGGTTTCGTTGCACTTTTCGAGCCCGTAGGGTATCTGATTGGCTTAAAAGTACAAGAAAACACTTCAAAAGTGACGTTTCTGAAGAATTTTAACAGTTTTCTTGTATCTACGAACGCCAGAATGCATAAAATTGACCTAAACGTCTCCTTTTCCTATTCTGAGTAGATTCTGCATGCTTTAAGTGTGTTTGGTGGCTCAGAACCATCAAAAAACGTTGAAATATAGTTCAAATTCAATAAAAATCGACAAAAATACAGTTTCTAGCAAAAATTTGATGGTTTCGTTGCACTTTCCGAGCCCGTCGGGTATCTGATTGGCTTAAAAGTACAAGAAAACACTTAAAAAGTGACGTTTCTGAAGAATTTTAACAGTTTTCTTGTATCTACGAACGCCAGAATGCATAAAATTGACCTAAACGTCTCCTTTTCCTATTCTGAGTCGATTCTGCATGCTTTAAGTGTGTTTGGTGGCTCAGAACCATCAAAAAACGTTGAAATATAGTTCAAATTCAATAAAAATCGACAAAAATACAGTTTCTAGCTAAAATTTGATGGTTTCGTTGCACTTTCCGAGCCCGTAGGGTATCTGATTGGCTTAAAAGTACAAGAAAACACTTCAAAAGTGACGTTTCTGAAGAATTTTAACAGTTTTCTTGTATCTACGAACGCCAGAATGCATAAAATTGACCTAAACTTCTCCTTTTCCTATTCTGAGTCGATTCTGCATGCTTTAAGTGTGTTTGGTGGCTCAGAACCATCAAAAAACGTTGAAATATAGTTCAAATTCAATAAAAATCGACAAAAATACAGTTTCTAGCTAAAATTTGATGGTTTCGTTGCACTTTCCGAGCCCGTAGGGTATCTGATTGGCTTAAAAGTACAAGAAAACACTTCAAAAGTGACGTTTCTGAAGAATTTTAACAGTTTTCTTGTATCTACGAACGCCAGAATGCATAAAATTGACCTAAACGTCTCCTTTTCCTATTCTGAGTCGATTCTGCATGCTTTAAGTGTGTTTCGTGGCTCAGAACCATCAAAAAACGTTGAAATATAGTTCAAATTCAATAAAAATCGACAAAAATACAGTTTCTAGCTAAAATTTGATGGTTTCGTTGCACTTTCCGAGCCCGTAGGGTATCTGATTGGCTTAAAAGTACAAGAAAACACTTCAAAAGTGACGTTTCTGAAGAATTTTAACAGTTTTCTTGTATCTACGAACGCCAGAATGCATAAAATTGACCTAAACGTCTTCTTTTCCTATTCTGAGTAGATTCTGCATGCTTTAAGTGTGTTTGGTGGCTCAGAACCATCAAAAAACGTTGAAATATAGTTCAAATTCAATAAAAATCGACAAAAATACAGTTTCTAGCTAAAATTTGATGGTTTCGTTGCACTTTCCGAGCCCGTAGGGTATCTGATTGGCTTAAAAGTACAAGAAAACACTTCAAAAGTGACGTTTCTGAAGAATTTTAACAGTTTTCTTGTATCTACGAACGCCAGAATGCATAAAATTGACCTAAACGTCTCCTTTTCCTATTCTGAGTCGATTCTGCATGCTTTAAGTGTGTTTGGTGGCTCAGAACCATCAAAAAACGTTGAAATATAGTTCAAATTCAATAAAAATCGACAAAAATACAGTTTCTAGCTAAAATTTGATGGTTTCGTTGCACTTTCCGAGCCCGTAGGGTATCTGATTGGCTTAAAAGTACAAGAAAACACTTCAAAAGTGACGTTTCTGAAGAATTTTAACAGTTTTCTTGTATCTACGAACGCCAGAATGCATAAAATTGACCTAAACGTCTCCTTTTCCTATTCTGAGTCGATTCTGCATGCTTTAAGTGTGTTTGGTGGCTCAGAACCATCAAAAAACGTTGAAATATAGTTCAAATTCAATAAAAATCGACAAAAATACAGTTTCTAGCTAAAATTTGATGGTTTCGTTGCACTTTCCGAGCCCGTAGGGTATCTGATTGGCTTAAAAGTACAAGAAAACACTTCAAAAGTGACGTTTCTGAAGAATTTTAACAGTTTTCTTGTATCTACGAACGCCAGAATGCATAAAATTGACCTAAACGTCTCCTTTTCCTATTTTGAGTCGATTCTGCATGCTTTAAGTGTGTTTCGTGGCTCAGAACCATCAAAAAACGTTGAAATATAGTTCAAATTCAATAAAAATCGACAAAAATACAGTTTCTAGCTAAAATTTGATGGTTTCGTTGCACTTTCCGAGCCCGTAGGGTATCTGATTGGCTTAAAAGTACAAGAAAACACTTCAAAAGTGACGTTTCTGAAGAATTTTAACAGTTTTCTTGTATCTACGAACGCCAGAATGCATAAAATTGACCTAAACGTCTCCTTTTCCTATTCTGAGTCGATTCTGCATGCTTTAAGTGTGTTTGGTGGCTCAGAACCATCAAAAAACGTTGAAATATAGTTCAAATTCAATAAAAATCGACAAAAATACAGTTTCTAGCTAAAATTTGATGGTTTCGTTGCACTTTCCGAGCCCGTAGGGTATCTGATTGGCTTAAAAGTACAAGAAAACACTTCAAAAGTGACGTTTCTGAAGAATTTTAACAGTTTTCTTGTATCTACCAACGCCAGAATGCATAAAATTGACCTAAACGTCTCCTTTTCCTATTCTGAGTCGATTCTGCATGCTTTAAGTGTGTTTCGTGGCTCAGAACCATCAAAAAACGTTGAAATATAGTTCAAATTCAATAAAAATCGACAAAAATACAGTTTCTAGCTAAAATTTGATGGTTTCGTTGCACTTTCCGAGCCCGTAGGGTATCGGATGGGCTTAAAAGTACAAGAAAACACTTCAAAAGTGACGTTTCTGAAGAATTTTAACAGTTTTCTTGTATCTACGAACGCCAGAATGCATAAAATTGACCTAAACGTCTGCTTTTCCTATTCTGAGTCGATTCTGCATGCTTTAAGTGTGTTTGGTGGCTCAGAACCATCAAAAAACGTTGAAATATAGTTCAAATTCAATAAAAATCGACAAAAATACAGTTTCTAGCTAAAATTTGATGGTTTCGTTGCACTTTCCGAGCCCGTAGGGTATCTGATTGGCTTAAAAGTACAAGAAAACACTTCAAAAGTGACGTTTCTGAAGAATTTTAACAGTTTTCTTGTATCTACGAACGCCAGAATGCATAAAATTGACCTAAACGTCTCCTTTTCCTATTCTGAGTCGATTCTGCATGCTTTAAGTGTGTTTGGTGGCTCAGAACCATCAAAAAACGTTGAAATATAGTTCAAATTCAATAAAAATCGACAAAAATACAGTTTCTAGCTAAAATTTGATGGTTTCGTTGCACTTTCCGAGCCCGTAGGGTATCTGATTGGCTTAAAAGTACAAGAAAACACTTCAAAAGTGACGTTTCTGAAGAATTTTAACAGTTTTCTTGTATCTACGAACGCCAGAATGCATAAAATTGACCTAAACGTCTCCTTTTCCTATTCTGAGTCGATTCTGCATGCTTTAAGTGTGTTTGGTGGCTCAGAACCATCAAAAAACGTTGAAATATAGTTCAAATTCAATAAAAATCGACAAAAATACAGTTTCTAGCTAAAATTTGATGGTTTCGTTGCACTTTCCGAGCCCGTAGGGTATCTGATTGGCTTAAAAGTACAAGAAAACACTTCAAAAGTGACGTTTCTGAAGAATTTTAACAGTTTTCTTGTATCTACGAACGCCAGAATGCATAAAATTGACCTAAACGTCTCCTTTTCCTATTCTGAGTCGATTCTGCATGCTTTAAGTGTGTTTCGTGGCTCAGAACCATCAAAAAACGTTGAAATATAGTTCAAATTCAATAAAAATCGAAAAAATACAGTTTCTAGCTAAAATTTGATGGTTTCGTTGCACTTTCCGAGCCCGTAGGGTATCTGATTGGCTTAAAAGTACAAGAAAACACTTCAAAAGTGACGTTTCTGAAGAATTTTAACAGTTTTCTTGTATCTACGAACGCCAGTATGCATAAAATTAACCTAAAGGTCTCCTTTTCCTATTCTGAGTCGATTCTGCATGCTTTAAGTGTGTTTGGTGGCTCAGAACCATCAAAAAACTTTGAAATATAGTTCAAATTCAATAAAAATCGACAAAAATACAGTTTCTAGCTAAAATTTGATGGTTTCGTTGCACTTTCCGAGCCCGTAGGGTATCTGATTGGCTTAAAAGTACAAGAAAACACTTCAAAAGTGACGTTTCTGAAGAATTTTAACAGTTTTCTTGTATCTACGAACGCCAGAATGCATAAAATTGACCTAAACGTCTCCTTTTCCTATTCTGAGTCGATTCTGCATGCTTTAAGTGTGTTTGGTGGCTCAGAACCATCAAAAAACGTTGAAATATAGTTCAAATTCAATAAAAATCGACAAAAATACAGTTTCTAGCTAAAATTTGATGGTTTCGTTGCACTTTCCGAGCCCGTAGGGTATCTGATTGGCTTAAAAGTACAAGAAAACACTTCAAAAGTGACGTTTCTGAAGAATTTTAACAGTTTTCTTGTATCTACGAACGCCAGAATGCATAAAATTGACCTAAACGTCTCCTTTTCCTATTCTGAGTCGATTCTGCATGCTTTAAGTGTGTTTGGTGGCTCAGAACCATCAAAAAACGTTGAAATATAGTTCAAATTCAATAAAAATCGACAAAAATACAGTTTCTAGCTAAAATTTGATGGTTTCGTTGCACTTTCCGAGCCCGTTGCGTATCTGATTGGCTTAAAAGTACAAGAAAACACTTCAAAAGTGACGTTTCTGAAGAATTTTAACAGTTTTCTTGTATCTACGAACGCCAGAATGCATAAAATTGACCTAAACGTCTCCTTTTCCTATTCTGAGTCGATTCTGCATGCTTTAAGTGTGTTTGGTGGCTCAGAACCATCAAAAAACGTTGAAATATAGTTCAAATTCAATAAAAATCGACAAAAATACAGTTTCTAGCTAAAATTTGATGGTTTCGTTGCACTTTCCGAGCCCGTAGGGTATCTGATTGGCTTAAAAGTACAAGAAAACACTTCAAAAGTGACGTTTCTGAAGAATTTTAACAGTTTTCTTGTATCTACGAACGCCAGAATGCATAAAATTGACCTAAACGTCTCCTTTTCCTATTCTGAGTCGATTCTGCATGCTTTAAGTGTGTTTGGTGGCTCAGAACCATCAAAAAACGTTGAAATATAGTTCAAATTCAATAAAAATCGACAAAAATACAGTTTCTAGCTAAAATTTGATGGTTTCGTTGCACTTTCCGAGCCCGTAGGGTATCTGATTGGCTTAAAAGTACAAGAAAACACTTCAAAAGTGACGTTTCTGAAGAATTTTAACAGTTTTCTTGTATCTACGAACGCCAGAATGCATAAAATTGACCTAAACGTCTCCTTTTCCTATTCTGAGTCGATTCTGCATGCTTTAAGTGTGTTTCGTGGCTCAGAACCATCAAAAAACGTTGAAATATAGTTCAAATTCAATAAAAATCGACAAAAATACAGTTTCTAGCTAAAATTTGATGGTTTCGTTGCACTTTCCGAGCCCGTAGGGTATCTGATTGGCTTAAAAGTACAAGAAAACACTTCAAAAGTGACGTTTCTGAAGAATTTTAACAGTTTTCTTGTATCTACGAACGCCAGAATGCATAAAATTGACCTAAACGTCTTCTTTTCCTATTCTGAGTAGATTCTGCATGCTTTAAGTGTGTTTGGTGGCTCAGAACCATCAAAAAACGTTGAAATATAGTTCAAATTCAATAAAAATCGACAAAAATACAGTTTCTAGCTAAAATTTGATGGTTTCGTTGCACTTTCCGAGCCCGTAGGGTATCTGATTGGCTTAAAAGTACAAGAAAACACTTCAAAAGTGACGTTTCTGAAGAATTTTAACAGTTTTCTTGTATCTACGAACGCCAGAATGCATAAAATTGACCTAAACGTCTCCTTTTCCTATTCTGAGTCGATTCTGCATGCTTTAAGTGTGTTTGGTGGCTCAGAACCATCAAAAAACGTTGAAATATAGTTCAAATTCAATAAAAATCGACAAAAATACAGTTTCTAGCTAAAATTTGATGGTTTCGTTGCACTTTCCGAGCCCGTAGGGTATCTGATTGGCTTAAAAGTACAAGAAAACACTTCAAAAGTGACGTTTCTGAAGAATTTTAACAGTTTTCTTGTATCTACGAACGCCAGAATGCATAAAATTGACCTAAACGTCTCCTTTTCCTATTCTGAGTCGATTCTGCATGCTTTAAGTGTGTTTGGTGGCTCAGAACCATCAAAAAACGTTGAAATATAGTTCAAATTCAATAAAAATCGACAAAAATACAGTTTCTAGCTAAAATTTGATGGTTTCGTTGCACTTTCCGAGCCCGTAGGGTATCTGATTGGCTTAAAAGTACAAGAAAACACTTCAAAAGTGACGTTTCTGAAGAATTTTAACAGTTTTCTTGTATCTACGAACGCCAGAATGCATAAAATTGACCTAAACGTCTCCTTTTCCTATTTTGAGTCGATTCTGCATGCTTTAAGTGTGTTTCGTGGCTCAGAACCATCAAAAAACGTTGAAATATAGTTCAAATTCAATAAAAATCGACAAAAATACAGTTTCTAGCTAAAATTTGATGGTTTCGTTGCACTTTCCGAGCCCGTAGGGTATCTGATTGGCTTAAAAGTACAAGAAAACACTTCAAAAGTGACGTTTCTGAAGAATTTTAACAGTTTTCTTGTATCTACGAACGCCAGAATGCATAAAATTGACCTAAACGTCTCCTTTTCCTATTCTGAGTCGATTCTGCATGCTTTAAGTGTGTTTGGTGGCTCAGAACCATCAAAAAACGTTGAAATATAGTTCAAATTCAATAAAAATCGACAAAAATACAGTTTCTAGCTAAAATTTGATGGTTTCGTTGCACTTTCCGAGCCCGTAGGGTATCTGATTGGCTTAAAAGTACAAGAAAACACTTCAAAAGTGACGTTTCTGAAGAATTTTAACAGTTTTCTTGTATCTACCAACGCCAGAATGCATAAAATTGACCTAAACGTCTCCTTTTCCTATTCTGAGTCGATTCTGCATGCTTTAAGTGTGTTTCGTGGCTCAGAACCATCAAAAAACGTTGAAATATAGTTCAAATTCAATAAAAATCGACAAAAATACAGTTTCTAGCTAAAATTTGATGGTTTCGTTGCACTTTCCGAGCCCGTAGGGTATCGGATTGGCTTAAAAGTACAAGAAAACACTTCAAAAGTGACGTTTCTGAAGAATTTTAACAGTTTTCTTGTATCTACGAACGCCAGAATGCATAAAATTGACCTAAACGTCTGCTTTTCCTATTCTGAGTCGATTCTGCATGCTTTAAGTGTGTTTGGTGGCTCAGAACCATCAAAAAACGTTGAAATATAGTTCAAATTCAATAAAAATCGACAAAAATACAGTTTCTAGCTAAAATTTGATGGTTTCGTTGCACTTTCCGAGCCCGTAGGGTATCTGATTGGCTTAAAAGTACAAGAAAACACTTCAAAAGTGACGTTTCTGAAGAATTTTAACAGTTTTCTTGTATCTACGAACGCCAGAATGCATAAAATTGACCTAAACGTCTCCTTTTCCTATTCTGAGTCGATTCTGCATGCTTTAAGTGTGTTTGGTGGCTCAGAACCATCAAAAAACGTTGAAATATAGTTCAAATTCAATAAAAATCGACAAAAATACAGTTTCTAGCTAAAATTTGATGGTTTCGTTGCACTTTCCGAGCCCGTAGGGTATCTGATTGGCTTAAAAGTACAAGAAAACACTTCAAAAGTGACGTTTCTGAAGAATTTTAACAGTTTTCTTGTATCTACGAACGCCAGAATGCATAAAATTGACCTAAACGTCTCCTTTTCCTATTCTGAGTCGATTCTGCATGCTTTAAGTGTGTTTGGTGGCTCAGAACCATCAAAAAACGTTGAAATATAGTTCAAATTCAATAAAAATCGACAAAAATACAGTTTCTAGCTAAAATTTGATGGTTTCGTTGCACTTTCCGAGCCCGTAGGGTATCTGATTGGCTTAAAAGTACAAGAAAACACTTCAAAAGTGACGTTTCTGAAGAATTTTAACAGTTTTCTTGTATCTACGAACGCCAGAATGCATAAAATTGACCTAAACGTCTCCTTTTCCTATTCTGAGTCGATTCTGCATGCTTTAAGTGTGTTTCGTGGCTCAGAACCATCAAAAAACGTTGAAATATAGTTCAAATTCAATAAAAATCGAAAAAATACAGTTTCTAGCTAAAATTTGATGGTTTCGTTGCACTTTCCGAGCCCGTAGGGTATCTGATTGGCTTAAAAGTACAAGAAAACACTTCAAAAGTGACGTTTCTGAAGAATTTTAACAGTTTTCTTGTATCTACGAACGCCAGTATGCATAAAATTAACCTAAAGGTCTCCTTTTCCTATTCTGAGTCGATTCTGCATGCTTTAAGTGTGTTTGGTGGCTCAGAACCATCAAAAAACTTTGAAATATAGTTCAAATTCAATAAAAATCGACAAAAATACAGTTTCTAGCTAAAATTTGATGGTTTCGTTGCACTTTCCGAGCCCGTAGGGTATCTGATTGGCTTAAAAGTACAAGAAAACACTTCAAAAGTGACGTTTCTGAAGAATTTTAACAGTTTTCTTGTATCTACGAACGCCAGAATGCATAAAATTGACCTAAACGTCTCCTTTTCCTATTCTGAGTCGATTCTGCATGCTTTAAGTGTGTTTGGTGGCTCAGAACCATCAAAAAACGTTGAAATATAGTTCAAATTCAATAAAAATCGACAAAAATACAGTTTCTAGCTAAAATTTGATGGTTTCGTTGCACTTTCCGAGCCCGTAGGGTATCTGATTGGCTTAAAAGTACAAGAAAACACTTCAAAAGTGACGTTTCTGAAGAATTTTAACAGTTTTCTTGTATCTACGAACGCCAGAATGCATAAAATTGACCTAAACGTCTCCTTTTCCTATTCTGAGTCGATTCTGCATGCTTTAAGTGTGTTTGGTGGCTCAGAACCATCAAAAAACGTTGAAATATAGTTCAAATTCAATAAAAATCGACAAAAATACAGTTTCTAGCTAAAATTTGATGGTTTCGTTGCACTTTCCGAGCCCGTTGCGTATCTGATTGGCTTAAAAGTACAAGAAAACACTTCAAAAGTGACGTTTCTGAAGAATTTTAACAGTTTTCTTGTATCTACGAACGCCAGAATGCATAAAATTGACCTAAACGTCTCCTTTTCCTATTCTGAGTCGATTCTGCATGCTTTAAGTGTGTTTGGTGGCTCAGAACCATCAAAAAACGTTGAAATATAGTTCAAATTCAATAAAAATCGACAAAAATACAGTTTCTAGCTAAAATTTGATGGTTTCGTTGCACTTTCCGAGCCCGTAGGGTATCTGATTGGCTTAAAAGTACAAGAAAACACTTCAAAAGTGACGTTTCTGAAGAATTTTAACAGTTTTCTTGTATCTACGAACGCCAGAATGCATAAAATTGACCTAAACGTCTCCTTTTCCTATTCTGAGTCGATTCTGCATGCTTTAAGTGTGTTTGGTGGCTCAGAACCATCAAAAAACGTTGAAATATAGTTCAAATTCAATAAAAATCGACAAAAATACAGTTTCTAGCTAAAATTTGATGGTTTCGTTGCACTTTCCGAGCCCGTAGGGTATCTGATTGGCTTAAAAGTACAAGAAAACACTTCAAAAGTGACGTTTCTGAAGAATTTTAACAGTTTTCTTGTATCTACGAACGCCAGAATGCATAAAATTGACCTAAACGTCTCCTTTTCCTATTCTGAGTCGATTCTGCATGCTTTAAGTGTGTTTCGTGGCTCAGAACCATCAAAAAACGTTGAAATATACACTGCGTTTCATATAAAATGCACCACCTAGAAGGAGTAGGCGTAGAATGTAGAAATTTGGTGGAGAAGACTGTTGCATATAGACAAACAATTGATTAAAATTTGAAAGAAAAACTACTACTTGTTTAGATAATATACCGAGTGTTATTCGATTTTTATTAATTTTTTGATTATGTTTTAAAGATACTTGAGTAAGATTCTTTTGCAATTTTACTTGACATTTGTCATTATTGTGCTTGCAAAAATGCTACGAGTTCACACACGAGGTAATTTTCAACAGATAACACCTATTGAAAGAGGGCGAATGATTGGGATGCATGAGGCTAGTTTACCATTTCGGGAAATCACCAGAAGACTCGGCCCAACGGATTCTACGATATTAAGAACAAGTCGAGAATGGAACAACGAAGAGCTACAAATGCGTCGCAGGGGTACCGACCGTTTCAGAGTCACCCAAGAACGCGAAGATCATTTGCTAAGAAGAAGTGTTATTCAGTACCCTTGGTAACCATAACGATCAGTCGGGATGGACTGGATGACAGCAATTGGGCACAGAATCCGAGGAGTACCATCTACCGCCAAATTCGTTCCTTTGGCTTGAGATCTTATCGTCCAAACTGCAAACTTCCCTTACCACAAGAACACAAAACTACCAGGCTTCACTGTTACCAAGACAGGCAGCAATGGCTGTAATAGTGGAATGTCATAATGTTTAGGAACAAGTCTAGGTCTTGTTTGTGGCACTCTGATGGACGCATACGTGTTCGAAGGCCTTGAGGCCAAAGGTAAAATCTGGAATTTGTACAGAGATGTCATATCGCTCTAACACCTGGAGTAATGATATGGGATGGTATACACATCTGTTGAAGTACTCCCTTAGTGTTCATTCCAGGCACGCTAAATGCCCGGCATTACATCGTTAACGTGTTAAATCAATTTCTTTTTCCTTATCTCTCGAACCGTCGAAGAACATCTTTTGAACAAGATAATGCGTGGCCTCATGTGGCCATATTAACTTAAAGAGTGTTTGACGAAAATAACGTCAACTTCTTACCCTGGCCTGCCCTATCACCAGATTTATCAACAATCGAAAATGTTTAGGATTTAATGCATAGAAGGCTGCGCAATTTACCACATCCTCCAAAGACTTTGGAAGAATGTCTACAACAAATTCAAAATGCCTGGAATGAGATACCCCAGCAGGCAATAGATCATCTCATTTTAAGCATGCCTAGAAGAATACAGTCTTGTATTCGTGCACGTGGAATTTTAACACATTATTAACATTTCTTGTGTTAGACATTTTATTTTTTCTTTGAAATTTTAATCAAATGTTTGTCTACGTGCAATAGTCTTCTCCACCAAATTTCAACATTCTACGCCTACTCCTTCTAGGTGGTGCATTTTATTTGAAACGCAGTGTAGTTCAAATTCAATAAAAATCGACAAAAATACAGTTTCTAGCTAAAATTTGATGGTTTCGTTGCACTTTCCGAGCCCGTAGGGTATCTGATTGGCTTAAAAGTACAAGAAAACACTTCAAAAGTGACGTTTCTGAAGAATTTTAACAGTTTTCTTGTATCTACGAACGCCAGAATGCATAAAATTGACCTAAACGTCTCCTTTTCCTATTCTGAGTCGATTCTGCATGCTTTAAGTGTGTTTGGTGGCTCAGAACCATCAAAAAACGTTGAAATATAGTTCAAATTCAATAAAAATGGACAAAAATACAGTTTCTAGCTAAAATTTGATGGTTTCGTTGCACTTTCCGAGCCCGTAGGGTATCTGATTGGCTTAAAAGTACAAGAAAACACTTCAAAAGTGACGTTTCTGAAGAATTTTAACAGTTTTCTTGTATCTACGAACGCCAGAATGCATAAAATTGACCTAAACGTCTGCTTTTCCTATTCTGAGTCGATTCTGCATGCTTTAAGTGTGTTTGGTGGCTCAGAACCATCAAAAAACGTTGAAATATAGTTCAAATTCAATAAAAATCGACAAAAATACAGTTTCTAGCTAAAATTTGATGGTTTCGTTGCACTTTCCGAGCCCGTAGGGTATCTGATTGGCTTAAAAGTACAAGAAAACACTTCAAAAGTGACGTTTCTGAAGAATTTTAACAGTTTTCTTGTATCTACGAACGCCAGAATGCATAAAATTGACCTAAACGTCTCCTTTTCCTATTCTGAGTCGATTCTGCATGCTTTAAGTGTGTTTGGTGGCTCAGAACCATCAAAAAACGTTGAAATATAGTTCAAATTCAATAAAAATCGACAAAAATACAGTTTCTAGCTAAAATTTGATGGTTTCGTTGCACTTTCCGAGCCCGTAGGGTATCTGATTGGCTTAAAAGTACAAGAAAACACTTCAAAAGTGACGTTTCTGAAGAATTTTAACAGTTTTCTTGTATCTACGAACGCCAGAATGCATAAAATTGACCTAAACGTCTCCTTTTCCTATTCTGAGTCGATTCTGCATGCTTTAAGTGTGTTTGGTGGCTCAGAACCATCAAAAAACGTTGAAATATAGTTCAAATTCAATAAAAATCGACAAAAATACAGTTTCTAGCTAAAATTTGATGGTTTCGTTGCACTTTCCGAGCCCGTAGGGTATCTGATTGGCTTAAAAGTACAAGAAAACACTTCAAAAGTGACGTTTCTGAAGAATTTTAACAGTTTTCTTGTATCTACGAACGCCAGAATGCATAAAATTGACCTAAACGTCTCCTTTTCCTATTCTGAGTCGATTCTGCATGCTTTAAGTGTGTTTCGTGGCTCAGAACCATCAAAAAACGTTGAAATATAGTTCAAATTCAATAAAAATCGAAAAAATACAGTTTCTAGCTAAAATTTGATGGTTTCGTTGCACTTTCCGAGCCCGTAGGGTATCTGATTGGCTTAAAAGTACAAGAAAACACTTCAAAAGTGACGTTTCTGAAGAATTTTAACAGTTTTCTTGTATCTACGAACGCCAGTATGCATAAAATTAACCTAAAGGTCTCCTTTTCCTATTCTGAGTCGATTCTGCATGCTTTAAGTGTGTTTGGTGGCTCAGAACCATCAAAAAACTTTGAAATATAGTTCAAATTCAATAAAAATCGACAAAAATACAGTTTCTAGCTAAAATTTGATGGTTTCGTTGCACTTTCCGAGCCCGTAGGGTATCTGATTGGCTTAAAAGTACAAGAAAACACTTCAAAAGTGACGTTTCTGAAGAATTTTAACAGTTTTCTTGTATCTACGAACGCCAGAATGCATAAAATTGACCTAAACGTCTCCTTTTCCTATTCTGAGTCGATTCTGCATGCTTTAAGTGTGTTTGGTGGCTCAGAACCATCAAAAAACGTTGAAATATAGTTCAAATTCAATAAAAATCGACAAAAATACAGTTTCTAGCTAAAATTTGATGGTTTCGTTGCACTTTCCGAGCCCGTAGGGTATCTGATTGGCTTAAAAGTACAAGAAAACACTTCAAAAGTGACGTTTCTGAAGAATTTTAACAGTTTTCTTGTATCTACGAACGCCAGAATGCATAAAATTGACCTAAACGTCTCCTTTTCCTATTCTGAGTCGATTCTGCATGCTTTAAGTGTGTTTGGTGGCTCAGAACCATCAAAAAACGTTGAAATATAGTTCAAATTCAATAAAAATCGACAAAAATACAGTTTCTAGCTAAAATTTGATGGTTTCGTTGCACTTTCCGAGCCCGTTGCGTATCTGATTGGCTTAAAAGTACAAGAAAACACTTCAAAAGTGACGTTTCTGAAGAATTTTAACAGTTTTCTTGTATCTACGAACGCCAGAATGCATAAAATTGACCTAAACGTCTCCTTTTCCTATTCTGAGTCGATTCTGCATGCTTTAAGTGTGTTTGGTGGCTCAGAACCATCAAAAAACGTTGAAATATAGTTCAAATTCAATAAAAATCGACAAAAATACAGTTTCTAGCTAAAATTTGATGGTTTCGTTGCACTTTCCGAGCCCGTAGGGTATCTGATTGGCTTAAAAGTACAAGAAAACACTTCAAAAGTGACGTTTCTGAAGAATTTTAACAGTTTTCTTGTATCTACGAACGCCAGAATGCATAAAATTGACCTAAACGTCTCCTTTTCCTATTCTGAGTCGATTCTGCATGCTTTAAGTGTGTTTGGTGGCTCAGAACCATCAAAAAACGTTGAAATATAGTTCAAATTCAATAAAAATCGACAAAAATACAGTTTCTAGCTAAAATTTGATGGTTTCGTTGCACTTTCCGAGCCCGTAGGGTATCTGATTGGCTTAAAAGTACAAGAAAACACTTCAAAAGTGACGTTTCTGAAGAATTTTAACAGTTTTCTTGTATCTACGAACGCCAGAATGCATAAAATTGACCTAAACGTCTCCTTTTCCTATTCTGAGTCGATTCTGCATGCTTTAAGTGTGTTTCGTGGCTCAGAACCATCAAAAAACGTTGAAATATACATAGTTCAAATTCAATAAAAATCGACAAAAATACAGTTTCTAGCTAAAATTTGATGGTTTCGTTGCACTTTCCGAGCCCGTAGGGTATCTGATTGGCTTAAAAGTACAAGAAAACACTTCAAAAGTGACGTTTCTGAAGAATTTTAACAGTTTTCTTGTATCTACGAACGCCAGAATGCATAAAATTGACCTAAACGTCTCCTTTTCCTATTCTGAGTCGATTCTGCATGCTTTAAGTGTGTTTGGTGGCTCAGAACCATCAAAAAACGTTGAAATATAGTTCAAATTCAATAAAAATGGACAAAAATACAGTTTCTAGCTAAAATTTGATGGTTTCGTTGCACTTTCCGAGCCCGTAGGGTATCTGATTGGCTTAAAAGTACAAGAAAACACTTCAAAAGTGACGTTTCTGAAGAATTTTAACAGTTTTCTTGTATCTACGAACGCCAGAATGCATAAAATTGACCTAAACGTCTCCTTTTCCTATTCTGAGTCGATTCTGCATGCTTTAAGTGTGTTTGGTGGCTCAGAACCATCAAAAAACGTTGAAATATAGTTCAAATTCAATAAAAATCGACAAAAATACAGTTTCTAGCTAAAATTTGATGGTTTCGTTGCACTTTCCGAGCCCGTTGCGTATCTGATTGGCTTAAAAGTACAAGAAAACACTTCAAAAGTGACGTTTCTGAAGAATTTTAACAGTTTTCTTGTATCTACGAACGCCAGAATGCATAAAATTGACCTAAACGTCTCCTTTTCCTATTCTGAGTCGATTCTGCATGCTTTAAGTGTGTTTGGTGGCTCAGAACCATCAAAAAACTTTGAAATATAGTTCAAATTCAATAAAAATCGACAAAAATACAGTTTCTAGCTAAAATTTGATGGTTTCGTTGCACTTTCCGAGCCCGTAGGGTATCTGATTGGCTTAAAAGTACAAGAAAACACTTCAAAAGTGACGTTTCTGAAGAATTTTAACAGTTTTCTTGTATCTACGAACGCCAGAATGCATAAAATTAACCTAAAGGTCTCCTTTTCCTATTCTGAGTCGATTCTGCATGCTTTAAGTGTGTTTGGTGGCTCAGAACCATCAAAAAACTTTGAAATATAGTTCAAATTCAATAAAAATCGACAAAAATACAGTTTCTAGCTAAAATTTGATGGTTTCGTTGCACTTTCCGAGCCCGTAGGGTATCTGATTGGCTTAAAAGTACAAGAAAACACTTCAAAAGTGACGTTTCTGAAGAATTTTAACAGTTTTCTTGTATCTACGAACGCCAGAATGCATAAAATTGACCTAAACGTCTCCTTTTCCTATTCTGAGTCGATTCTGCATGCTTTAAGTGTGTTTGGTGGCTCAGAACCATCAAAAAACGTTGAAATATAGTTCAAATTCAATAAAAATCGACAAAAATACAGTTTCTAGCTAAAATTTGATGGTTTCGTTGCACTTTCCGAGCCCGTAGGGTATCTGATTGGCTTAAAAGTACAAGAAAACACTTCAAAAGTGACGTTTCTGAAGAATTTTAACAGTTTTCTTGTATCTACGAACGCCAGAATGCATAAAATTGACCTAAACGTCTCCTTTTCCTATTCTGAGTCGATTCTGCATGCTTTAAGTGTGTTTGGTGGCTCAGAACCATCAAAAAACGTTGAAATATAGTTCAAATTCAATAAAAATCGACAAAAATACAGTTTCTAGCTAAAATTTGATGGTTTCGTTGCACTTTCCGAGCCCGTTGCGTATCTGATTGGCTTAAAAGTACAAGAAAACACTTCAAAAGTGACGTTTCTGAAGAATTTTAACAGTTTTCTTGTATCTACGAACGCCAGAATGCATAAAATTGACCTAAACGTCTCCTTTTCCTATTCTGAGTCGATTCTGCATGCTTTAAGTGTGTTTGGTGGCTCAGAACCATCAAAAAACTTTGAAATATAGTTCAAATTCAATAAAAATCGACAAAAATACAGTTTCTAGCTAAAATTTGATGGTTTCGTTGCACTTTCCGAGCCCGTAGGGTATCTGATTGGCTTAAAAGTAAAAGAAAACACTTCAAAAGTGACGTTTCTGAAGAATTTTAACAGTTTTCTTGTATCTACGAACGCCAGAATGCATAAAATTGACCTAAACGTCTCCTTTTCCTATTCTGAGTCGATTCTGCATGCTTTAAGTGTGTTTGGTGGCTCAGAACCATCAAAAAACGTTGAAATATAGTTCAAATTCAACAAAAATCGACAAAAATACAGTTTCTAGCTAAAATTTGATGGTTTCGTTGCACTTTCCGAGCCCGTAGGGTATCTGATTGGCTTAAAAGTACAAGAAAACACTTCAAAAGTGACGTTTCTGAAGAATTTTAACAGTTTTCTTGTATCTACGAACGCCAGAATGCATAAAATTGACCTAAACGTCTCCTTTTCCTATTCTGAGTCGATTCTGCATGCTTTAAGTGTGTTTGGTGGCTCAGAACCATCAAAAAACGTTGAAATATAGTTCAAATTCAATAAAAATCGACAAAAATACAGTTTCTAGCTAAAATTTGATGGTTTCGTTGCACTTTCCGAGCCCGTTGGGTATCTGATTGGCTTAAAAGTACAAGAAAACACTTCAAAAGTGACGTTTCTGAAGAATTTTAACAGTTTTCTTGTATCTACGAACGCCAGAATGCATAAAATTGACCTAAACGTCTCCTTTTCCTATTCTGAGTCGATTCTGCATGCTTTAAGTGTGTTTGGTGGCTCAGAACCATCAAAAAACGTTGAAATATAGTTCAAATTCAATAAAAATCGACAAAAATACAGTTTCTAGCTAAAATTTGATGGTTTCGTTGCACTTTCCGAGCCCGTAGGGTATCTGATTGGCTTAAAAGTACAAGAAAACACTTCAAAAGTGACGTTTCTGAAGAATTCTAACAGTTTTCTTGTATCTACGAACGCCAGAATGCATAAAATTGACCTAAACGTCTCCTTTTCCTATTCTGAGTCGATTCTGCATGCTTTAAGTGTGTTTGGTGGCTCAGAACCATCAAAAAACGTTGAAATATAGTTCAAATTCAATAAAAATCGACAAAAATACAGTTTCTAGCTAAAATTTGATGGTTTCGTTGCACTTTCCGAGCCCGTAGGGTATCTGATTGGCTTAAAAGTACAAGAAAACACTTCAAAAGTGACGTTTCTGAAGAATTTTAACAGTTTTCTTGTATCTACGAACGCCAGAATGCATAAAATTGACCTAAACGTCTCCTTTTCCTATTCTGAGTCGATTCTGCATGCTTTAAGTGTGTTTGGTGGCTCAGAACCATCAAAAAACGTTGAAATATAGTTCAAATTCAATAAAAATCGACAAAAATACAGTTTCTAGCTAAAATTTGATGGTTTCGTTGCACTTTCAGAGCCCGTAGGGTATCTGATTGGCTTAAAAGTACAAGAAAACACTTCAAAAGTGACGTTTCTGAAGAATTTTAACAGTTTTCTTGTATCTACGAACGCCAGAATGCACAAAATTGACCTAAACGTCTCCTTTTCCTATTCTGAGTCGATTCTGCATGCTTTAAGTGTGTTTGGTGGCTCAGAACCATCAAAAAACGTTGAAATGTAGTTCAAATTCAATAAAAATCGACAAAAATACAGTTTCTAGCTAAAATTTGATGGTTTCGTTGCACTTGCCGAGCCCGTCGGGTATCTGATTGGCTTAAAAGTACAAGAAAACACTTCAAAAGTGACGTTTCTGAAGAATTTTAACAGTTTTCTTGTATCTACGAACGCCAGAATGCATAAAATTGACCTAAACGTCTCCTTTTCCTATTCTGAGTCGATTCTGCATGCTTTAAGTGTGTTTGGTGGCTCAGAACCATCAAAAAACGTTGAAATATAGTTCAAATTCAATAAAAATCGACAAAAATACAGTTTCTAGCTAAAATTTGATGGTTTCGTTGCACTTTCCGAGCCCGTAGGGTTTCTGATAGGCTTAAAAGTACAAGAAAACACTTCAAAAGTGACGTTTCTGAAGAATTTTAACAGTTTTCTTGTATCTACGAACGCCAGAATGCATAAAATTGACCTAAACGTCTCCTTTTCCTATTCTGAGTGGATTCTGCATGCTTCAAGTGTGTTTGGTGGCTCAGAACCATCAAAAAACGTTGAAATATAGTTCAAATTCAATAAAAATCGACAAAAATACAGTTTCTAGCTAAAATTTGATGGTTTCGTTGCACTTTCCGAGCCCGTAGGGTATCTGATTGGCTTAAAAGTACAAGAAAACACTTCAAAAGTGACGTTTCTGAAGAATTTTAACAGTTTCCTTGTATCTACGAACGCCAGAATGCATAAAATTGACCTAAATGTCTCCTTTTCCTATTCTGAGTCGATTCTGCATGCTTTAAGTGTGTTTGGTGGCTCAGAACCATCAAAAAACGTTGAAATATAGTTCAAATTCAATAAAGATCGACAAAAATACAGTTTCTAGCTAAAATTTGATGG